>NC_059102.1:175046122-175288622 GCF_020740685.1 Jaculus jaculus | reverse complement strand
TGATGCACATGACGCTCCCAGAAGGAGCATCAGGGCTGGACTCTAAGTAAAGCCCGGCCTCTCTTCACCTGCTCGTCTCTGCTACTAAACCCCTGCAAATGAGAATATGCTTGTTTGCTTCCAGACAAAGTGCATTCCTCCACAGGTAAAGATGCCTTTTCCTTATCTATGATAAAATAAGGCAATTGCTAAAGCATACAATTTAATTTTGTGTCCTGAAAATTGTTCATTAATTACAAGGCATACTGTTATTTATATCCTGGACTATGGAAATAATTCTCATCATGTGGAGAAAGAGCATCATGTCACTTGCTTTGGTCATAGGGAAACACTGTAAACCATTGATAGCAACTCTTATCCATGTAGATTGTGCAGCTGTTGAGCAGTTCTTTGGGCACAGGACATGTAAATTAACCAACACCAATGCAACAAGAGAAAGTAGATGCTAAGTGTGTCCCCCCTTCCAAATGAAATGATGAAATGACAGAGTGAGGCTTATGATGGGATGCAATGTCACCTTCATAGCAAGTGAATGAGTCTGCAAGTGCCACTCAAGCCATATGGCTCTAGAGCCCACTTATTCATCATTGCCCTATGCTCTGCCTCTGGACACGTTCTGCTTTTGTCTATATTACATCCCACAATAGGATTGGTTCTATTATATTCTTATACTAGTTATAATTTCCAAGTTACCTTTGGGTTAATATTTTCAGAATGAAGTAATACCATTGTTAATTTTGTAGAATTTTATATATGAGAAAAGAAAAGATATATAGATAGAATAGAAGGAGGTGCACTGCACTAATAGTTTTTTAGATAGTCATTTTGGAATGGGTTCTTAACTCATCACATGTAATGCATTTATTTTTCTATATGTAAACAGACAGATTTGTAATTATATTCAGAAAATGGTCCAGACTCTTGTATTCAACTGCTTAACATTAATGTTTTCTTTAGTATTTCACTTTTTGGCATCTGGACGCTGAATTTCTGTTCAAGCACTTCATACCAAGGACAACTCATACCTACAACTGAGATCTACAATTTTTTAATCTTTCTTTTTGATTTGCACTTATCCTCTTTCATTAACCTGATTATTCCAAAAATTTTAATAATATTAGTAGGATACCATGAGTGGGGAAGAAGAGGTGGTGAAAAAGTGAGAAATGAAAAAAGTAAATACGATGTGTGTAAACAAAAGCATGGTAAATTGGAGGTAGTACAAAAAGAAGGGGAGTGAGGTGGAAAAAAGGGGTAATGGGAAAGAAAATTTGTAAGAGAACATTGATGAAACCTTTTTTTATGAGCTAATAAAAAAAAATCAAAAAGCCAACCATGGTGGTGTACATATTTAAGCCCAGCACTTGAAAAGAGGCAGATGTAGGAGGATTACTGTGAGTTTGTGGCTATTCTAAGACTATAGAGTGAATTTCATGTCAACCTGGCCTAGAACGAGACTCTACATTGAAAAAGAATTTTTTTAAACCCTAATATATTAGCTGTTGATAAAGTCATTGGTGATAGTCATGAGTTAAAACAGTTCAGGTAATACACTTGTTCAAAATCAGGATAGTGACTATAAATGTATTGTGAATTTGGTTCTGGCAAGGATAAACTAAATAGACTTATAAGTCCTAAAACAATTGACAGTGAGTCAGATGAAGCAGTTCTTCAAGTCATCAATGCATCTGTAGTTACAAGATGTTGTTTAAATCCAAGTCTTTTAAAATCGATGAGCATTTCATGGGGAATATTTGTCCAATATCATAGCAGTGAGATGGATGCTTCTAGAGAGGCACACATTATTCTAAACATATGCTCAACAAATACACCTAGCACCAAGTAGTGACTATAATAATTCATATATTGAAGGTTTATGGACACCAAAGACAGGAGATTTCTAAAAAATATGCACTCCCTGTTTTTCATATCAGACATTTGTGTTCAATTCAACATATTTTAATTATAAAAAAGGTTCATCTATTTATTTTCAAGGCAAGAAAGGGAGAGTGAGAGGAAAGAGAGAAAGAGAGCCTTAACTACTGAGTAATCTATGTAGCCCATAAAACACAACATATTTTAAATTAGAAGTTTAACTTCATGAATGATTGTGCCATAGAGATTCACTAAAATCTTGAGATAGAATCTTGTACTTGTATGCTCAATGTAAACAGCTTAGGAAAATATTTCTAGTAACTGGAGTTCTACAGGGGCCCTTGGAGGAGAGACTCAGAAATAGTTACTAAATAGTTATTAAGTAGTTATTACATAGTTATTAAATGTCCACTGTGACAAATATTTATGATGTCCTTAATTTCTCAATCGATTCACTTCATGTAAATAAATTTGTTGCAGGCCCTATTATCCTGAACTCTCGTCTCTTCTACAAGCCTTCTGAAACTATCAATGGGACACAGCAACAATGTCACAGAATTTGTCCTCCTGGGACTCACCCAGGATTCTGCTGGGCAAAAAGCATTGTTTGTTTTGTTCTTACTCATGTACATTGTGACAGTGGTGGGCAACCTGCTCATTTTTGTGACAATTCTTGCTAGTCCCTCATTGGGCTCCCCAATGTATTTCTTTCTTGCATATCTTTCACTACTGGATACTTTTTATTGCAATACCATCTCACCAAGTTTGATTATAGACTTACTTTGTGATAAGAAGACTATCTCCTTCTCAGATTGCATGGTCCAGCTCTTTTTTGATCACTTATTTGGTGGCGCTGAGGTCTTCCTTCTAGTGGTGATGTCCTATGATCGCTATGTGGCCATCTGCAAGCCCTTGCACTACATGACCATCATGAACAGACAGGTTTGCAGCCTACTGTTGGTGCTTTCCTGGCTGGAGGTTTCACACACTCTTTTCTTCAAGTTCTTTCTGTGTACAACCTTCCTTTCTGTGGCCCCAATGTCATTGACCACTTCATGTGTGACATGTACCCATTATTGGGACTTGCGTGCACTGACACCTACTTCCTTGGCATCTCTGTCATTGCCAATGGTGGGGTCATCTGTGTAGGGATTTTCCTCATTCTCCTCATTTCCTATGGAATCATTCTAAACTCTCTCCTCACCGAATATATTACTAATCTTCCATAAACAATGAGGAATCTACAAAAAGATGAAGTCTTCTGTGCAATGGATATGCAGGAAAGTCTTTATTATAAAAATCCACCCACTAATATCACCAAGTTTTCTTTTTATATTATAATCATCTCAATAGACAATTTTTCCAAGAAGTGAGCTTTGGATCTTTGTCCTGTTACAAGTAAAGATTAAACTAAGCTTCATTATTTTCCCTGTATAAGAAATGAGACAAGTTTGGCAATTTATAATAACCCATATTTATATGAAAGGAATATGGAAAAGGAATGATTTTCTGGTACTGAAAGAGGGTTGTGAAATAGAAATTGTCCTATAGTCTGCTCATGTGTGTCTATGTAGCTTCATTCTGCATAATGCTGTAGGAAAACTTCCATTTCTGACCTCAGTGTCCCTGCCCTCCCAGTTCAGGGTGCTTTACCCAGAAATATTCCCAGTGAACATTTTCATAAGATTGTTGATAATGAAGTAGACTCTAGTATTTGAAGACAGATTATACTTCTTGAAGACCATTCTAAGTCAAATTGTAAACATATTTGTATATTATCCTTTCCAGTTAACATGTTCAGTTTTCCTATTTTTGCATAACAGGTATTTCTTTTTTTTTTAATTTTTTGTTTATTATTTTTTTATTTATTTGAGAGTGACAGACAGAGAAAGAGGCAGGTAGAGAGAGAGAGAGAGAGAGAGAGAGAGAGAGAGAGAGAGAGAGACAGAATATGAATATGGGTGAGCCAGGGCCTCCAGCCACTGCAGACAAACTCCAGATGCGTGCACCCCCTTGTGCATCTGGCTAATGTGGGTCCTGGGGAATTGAGCCTCGAACCGGGGTCCTTAGGCTTCACAGGCAAGCGCTTAACCACTAAGCCATCTCTCCAGCCCATAACAGGTATTTCTTATGCTGTTTTAGGATGATAAAGAAATTGAAACAGAGATGTTTTGCATAAGCATCAGGTTTCCTGAAATGTGAATTCAACCTCAACATTTTAATTAAGCAGTTATATATTTACTTTGGGTTAATTAAAAACTGTTTTTAAATTTATATAAAAACTAACCCTGAGTTTGTTCTCAATCTTAGCCATTTTGGAAAATTACAAGCCAAAGAAAAAAACAACTGCTTTCTTTATAATGTGGAAATGCCATCTGTATTTTGCAGAAGTTTTGTTTGCTTTGTCTTCTTGTTCTGAACTAAATTTCTCCTGCCTTATTTAAAGTATACATTGTGACAGAGCCAGTCATGGTTGCACACCCCTTTAATGCCAGCACTTGGGAGGCAGAGGTAGGAGAACTGCTGTGTGATGCCAGCCTGGACTACAGAATGTGTCCCAGGTCAGCCAGGCCTAACGTGAGTCCCTACTGTGAAAAAAAGAGAGCACACACCATGATATTACTGGGTGCACATAAAAAATAAGGAGGTTCTTCAAATGAAAAACATTTTTTATCATCTCACATATTTATGCACTTTTTAGTTTGTTGCAATACCCGCTTATGGTTTTTCATTTAACCTTTGTTAAATGCAGTTCAGTTTTGTTTTCTGTGGTCATGTGTGCATTAACCAGAGGATGTAGAACTGCAGATGAAGATATGTGGAATCAAGAAGTCTTGAAATTTAATTTACACTAAACTTATTTTCCTAATACAATATGTTTCTTTCAACTTTTATTATTATAGAACATTATGTTATTATCTTATTTTATCCAAGTTTACGCTGTTTATTAGTATTTTTTTTTACCAATTACATATACCAGCAAAAATAATCAGAACATTTTTCTGTACATTTTTTATGCCATTCTCCTATTTTCCTACAAACTTAATCCCAATGCTAAACATTTTGCCAATGATAATTGAAATAGTTTAATATCACATGTATGTGTGCTTAAAATATTTGTTATATTTTCATTGCGATTAATGTTTAACAATATAATATTAATGGTGCCTAAGCCACCCTTTTTACTCTGTAGTTCTGTGAATTTTAACAAGCATACAAAACCTATAACCTTCACAGTGAATATGCTCATTGTCTCGTCATTATTAAGTGTTTCCTTGTACCCTTTCATTCATTGTTTCTAACTCCTCCATGTCCTGTTCATCTAATCTACCTCTCTCTTTCCTTGTTCCTTGTTCATGAATCTATGCAAGTAAGCATGAATCAGTCTAACAGCATATAGTCTTTGGAATATGTTTTCTTTCTCATGGTGTAATGCATTTCCAGGTTTATGTACATTAATTTGAAAAGTCATTCATATACTTTAATAGTGTCCTATTTTATGGATGTATTTGTTTGCTTATTCATGTCTAATAGATTTATTTTGATTACTTAAGATGAAATTTTTAGTAAAATTTCCATAATAAATGAATGTTGATATGTACATGTGAATTAATATATTAGCTTCCATTAAACTTGGGTAAATGAGTCAGAGAGCTAGGACATATGGAATACTTATGTTTGACTTCATAAGAAGTTACCAAATATTTCCCAAAATGTAAATTTAAATTAGTGATAATTTATATTTTTAGACTTCCCATTTTCATATCTTACTATCATTTATTATTAATATTTTGTATAGCCTAGTTTTAATTAGTATTTTAGTTAGCATACAAAATAATGTGTCATTATGACATTTTCAATATATATATGTATATATCCTCATAATTTACTCATGCTAGTTAAATTGTTCCCAAACCTTCCTTCCTTCCTACTCCTACTGGTTTTCTTCCTCTACAACAAAGTGATGTATATATATTTATATCTATACCTATATTTTTACCTGTATATCTATATCTCTTCCAAATTCCACATTGAGTGTTCATTAACATTTTGTATTGTTTTACAATTACACTCTATTTAGGATCTATACAATTTCCATATCATCACCCTTCTTTGTCAATATATATTTTGCATACATGACAAAATACATAATATTATATTTCTGTTTGTGTCTTATTTTGTTCAACAAGATCTTCAATTTGATTCATTTTCATCCTAATAACATAATATATATTTTAATTTTTGACATCCTAGCTGATATAGTCATATTTTTAACATTTGTCTTCTTTGAACAACCAATAATTCAGAGCACCTTTATATTGTTTCATTTCTGTGTGTGTTTGTGCAAGCATGCACCAGCAAAGCATGGGTCTGGAGGTCAAAGGACAATTTTGAAGTCAGATCTCATCTTTCCCCTTCCTTTGAGACAGGGTTTCTCTCTGGATCTTGCTCTGCTTTTGAGATTTCACACTGTGCACATGCATTGAAAGCCTAAGACATTCCCTGTTCTGCCTCTCATCTCACCATCAATGTGCTGGAAAACACAAGAGCACCATGCATTCTGGGTTTTCTCCATGGGGTCTGGAGATTGAGCTCAGGCGATCATGCTTGAGCAAGGCATGCCTTATCCACTGTGCCACCACCCAGCTTCTTATTAACATACAATATTTTAAATTATTTTATGCATGTTCTTTTTGTCTCTTTTCTTTTTGTATTTTATGTATTTATTTGAGAGAGAGAGAGAGAGAGAGAGAGCGAGAGCGAGCGAGAAAGTGAGAGAAAGAGGGGCAGTTAGTGAGAAAGAATGGGCATGCCAAGCCATGGAAACAAACTTCAGACATATGTGCCACCTTGTGCATCCGGCTTCATGTGGCTACTAGGGAATCAAATCTTGACCCTTTGGCTTTTCAGGCAAGTACACCAACCACTCATCCATCTATTTTTTCTTTTTAAAAGATATTTTCATTTATTTATTTGAGAAACAGAGAGAAAAAGTGCACGTGCGCCCGAGAGGGAAAAGGTCATAGAAGGGCATGCTGCCACTGTAAATGAACTCCACATTATTGTGCCATGTTTTGCACTTGGCTTTTGGTAGTTACAGGGGAATCAAACCCATGCTTTTAGGCTTTTCAATCCAGTGTTTTTAGCTGTATGGCATCTCTTACTTTGTAAATGTCTCTTTTTTAATTCGTCATCAATATAGAGCAACTGACATTTTAATTCTCTTATTGATAATAATTTTCTCACTTTTAAGATATTAGGCATAGGTAAGGGCTTCTAAATAGGACTCTAATTACTCAGGAAACAAGTCTCTGGTGTTGCATTTCTGCCCCTACTTTTGGACTGCTCAGAGCCTGGGGAAAACTCCATGCCAAGCTGGAAGCTCTCCATGTCAGTTATTCTATATTTCTGGCATCTGAAAATCATGGTGTCTCAACTGCAACCCAGAGTTCATCCTCATGGCTCCATTGGACATCCAAAGGGGGTCTCCAAAAACCCAGCCTCACACTGCCCATTGTTCATTTCCTAAACACATTGCAAATCCAATGACCCTTTTCTCCCCTACATTTCTTAAGGTTCCAAAACCAGTACCAGGCAGGCAACATAGAAAAAATGTTGATCTGAGGAGATTAAGCTGATGTTAAGGGCAGGAAAATGCATTTAGCCTTCTTCTTTAGTTTTCCTACTTTCAAGAGTCAGCGTTCTATGGGGAGGTAATATGATGGAGAATGGAATTTCAAATGGGAAAGTGTGGGGGTGGGGAGGGAGGGAATTACCATGGGATATATTTTATAATCATAGAAAATGTTAATAAAAATTAAAAAAAAAAAAAGAAAAACAAAAACAAAAACAAAAGAAAAGAAAAAAAAAAGAGTCAGCGTTCTTTCTACTGTGCTAACGCAGAACAGCTGGCCCAGTCTTCATGGCGATGGTCTCTCAAACAATTTTAGCTAAACTTAACTGCTGTTTCCTGCCCAAACCTTCATTTCTTCTTGTGTAATATCCCTGCTCAAGTTCTCAAGAAACAGACAGAAAGCAGTGAGTCTCTCACAAAATGCCTCCAGCTGAGTTTAGACAATGCTCTTTTCCCTCTCATAAACCAAGCCTTCAGTTTTTCTGTATTAGGTTTGACCAGAATGGTCCTTTCAATTCTGCTTATAGTGCTGTAAAGCAGGTCTAAGTCCAGGGTTTCAAATCCTCCCACATTCTTCTTGCAAATCTACTCCAAAAGGCCAAAAGCTACACAGTAAGGTTTCTAGCAGCAGTAACGCCACTACCACTATCAAGTTTCTGGTACCAGTGAGTTACCTTCTCATTGCTGGAACAAAGCACCTGACCAGAAGCAGCTGAGGAGAGGAATAGGAATGTTCTTAATTAGTCTTAAATTCTCTAGGGGAACTTCATGATGGTAGGGGAAAGCATGGCACCAGAAGAAGATGACATCTTTTCTGCCACAGCAGGTGAAAAAATGTATCAGGAAATTGAGTCAAACTCTGGTTGGGCAGAGCTGGCTAAATAACCCTAAACCTAACCCCATCAACACAGATCCTCACCACAAATTTCTACTTCACAAATTGACATCAGCTGAGGTTGTCAAGCATTCAAATCATATGAGTTTGTATGGAGCATCTGATTCAAACTACCAAAATCTCTCAGACCTGATGCCTTCTTCCATTCACGAGGAAACATTTCAATTTAGAGGAATTTGCTGTAACACACATAGTTTATCTATCTATCTACAAATCATCTATGTATGTATCATCTATTTACATATCTATCATCTTGTTGTGAATCAACTATTTATTATCTATTGATATATCTCTGTCTTGCCATATGCAGATGTGGTATATTGTAGGTACATAACAAATAAGGAGGCATTTCATAACTTTTTATATTGATCAAGTAATTATTGACTACAACTAATTATTATCTGTAATTATAGCATAAAACATGATTTTTAAAATTTTTATTTATTTATTTGACAGAGAAAGAGGGAGAGAGAGAGGGAGAGAATGGGTGCACCAGGACCTCCAGTCACAGCAAACAAACTCCAGACACATGCACTCCCTTGTACATCTGGCTAACGTGGGTCCTGGGTAATTGAACCTGGGTCCTTTGGCTTTTCAGGCAAATGCTTTTACCACTAAGCCATCCATCTAACCTTTAAAAAATGATTTTTGATAACTTTATGACAGCAAAAATGAGCCTGGAGGACATTATGTTAATAAGATCTCTTAAAAATTTAAAATTACTAATTCTTCATACATATAAACAATATGCTTTGATAATTACTGCCCATTTCTTTATTTTATATCCCCTCACCCAATTCCTTTCTCTTTGTTCCTTCTAGCCAACCCATTTCCACTGAAACTTTTATTCTGCAATGGTACCCAAGTCTAGGAGATTGTGTGCGATACAGATGTTTCATTTAATTCTGAACATTCAATTGTCATTTTTTTCTCAGCACTTTGATGAGTCTTGAGTCTCTTCAGTAGTTACCACTATCTGCAAAGAGAAGCTTCTGTAACCAAAAGTGAGAACACTTTGCTGGATGCAATGTATCCATTTAGCCAAACAACAGTAGTAGCTTCCTCCTTAGGGCTTCTGACTTTTCCATCTGAAGACTTTTGACAAGGTTTTCAGTGCCTGGCATGAATTCATGCCAGGGAACATATATGCCATTATTATACTAGTGGGTACATCTTACCCAGCTGGTCTGTTGTGTAGTTTACAGTGTCCATTTCATGTTAAGACTGATGATGACTTTTCTTCTCCAACATATCACATAGCATTTTCTAGGACTAGGATAATTGTGTGGTTCTTATGGTTAAGTTTATTTTATATTTTGTATTATGTTGACCAATTTCCATATGTGAAACCATCCCTGCATCCTTGGGATAAAGCCTACTTGATCAAGGTGGATAATGCTTTTGATATGTTGTTGAATTCAGTTTGCAAGGATTTTGTTAGGATAACTAGTCACCATGGTAAAAGCTTCTAACTCAACTCTATCTTGAATTTCTAGTGTCCTGTGTTAGATGCATAACATGACTTCAGAAATAGAGTCTCACTATGTAATTTTGGTGGGGCAAGCAGGAGTGTTAACTGTAGCTTGTATTGTTTGGGGGGCTTTAGGGCCTTGTTGACCAGCCACTCACTAGATGATCCCACTGCTGACATTGGAATTTTCATGTAATCATCTCAGCTAACATTATCTTCTCCCACATGGGACTTCTCCTCCAACTTGCTCCTTTAAAACTTATGTACTTTTGAAAGATTCTCTCAAGTAAGTAGATTTCCTCATGCATTATTCATAACAACTTTAGTTTCTACTCCCACTACCTTCTCTCCTCTATCCACTGCCCTGATCTCCTTTGCACAAGCAGTAATTCACCTCTCCACCTTCTCATTTCCTATCCACTTCTATTAAGCCTGCACCTCTCCTCCCTCTCTCATGACCTCTTTCTAACTTCCTGCCCTCTACTACTGACTTACACCAACTTAAATACAAATCTAAAAATTTGAAGCTAGGATCAATATGTAAGAGAACATATGAAGACTTTTTTAAAATTTCTAAGCAGGGTTACATCATTTCATATAAGCTTTGCCAGATTCATCATTCTTCTTACAATTTTAATTTTTCATTGTGGCTAAAGAAAATTTCATTACACATCTTAATTATCAATGCATCACTTATGGTATCTAGGATGATTCTTTTCTTATCTATCATGTATTAAACATCAATAAGCAAGGATGGGTAAAAATCTCTAGTGTTTAGAGCCTTTAGGATATATGTCCAGAACTGGTAGGATTGAATCTCAAATTAGTTTTAATTTCCATTTCCCTAATGGTTAGAGATGTTGAAATTAAGTATATATATTGACCATTTGTCATTTGGATTTCATCTTTTGAGATTTCTCAATTCAGTCCTATATTCCATTTTTTTTTAAATTGGTAAGATCATGTTTGACATCACTTCTTGAAAATTTTGGGCAGTTGCATCTTCAAATATTGGCTATGCTCAAATATCTGTTTTGTAGATATTAATTAAATGCATGATAGACCTTTTATCATGGTCTGTCTTTAGATTTTATTCTTTGCAAACATAATGCTGAACAGTCTTATTCATATTAAGCTTCCTCCTGCTCACTTTCAGCTCTGATAATCTGTTAGGTCAGATTTGGAATTTTAATTTAAAGAATGTGTTTCTTAGTTTGAGAATTTCTTTTTTGTGATGTTTGAATATATGGCTCTTAGATTCAGGAATTTTCTTAAAGTTGAACTTGCACCTTGACCCCCTAGCAGGCAGAGCCCTACTACAGCGGGCATGTCCCTGCGGGTGGATCTTGAGTCCAGCCATAGAGTGTTTTGAGGCCAGTTGGAGCTCTGGCTGTTCCTTTTTGGTGCTTTCTGGTATTGATATTTGCTGGATTTTGGTGGTGTCTCTATGCTTTCATCTATGGAAATGAACCAGCTTCTTGTACCATTGATGGTGTTTCCATGGAATTTGTATTGCAGAAATAAACCCTTTCCTCCCTTAAGGTGCTTCTGGTTAGATGTTCATCTCACTGATGTGAAACTGACTGTAACACTTTTTATTTTAAAATATTTTTCCCGGGCTGGAGACATGGCTTAGCGGTTAAGCGCTTGCCTGTGAAGCCTAAGGACCCCAGTTCGAGGCTCGGTTCCCCAGGTCCCACGTTAGCCAGATGCACAAGGTGGCGCACGCGTCTGGAGTTCGTTTGCAGAGGCTGGAAGCCCTGGCGTGCCCATTCTCTCTCTCTCCCTCTATCTGTCTTTCTCTCTGTGTCTGTCGCTCTCAAATAAATAAATAAAAAATAAAAAAATATTTAAAATATTTTTCCCTTCCCTGAGTCCCCTTTCCTTGAGGCCATTTATATGGTATATTAAATATAATGAACTATCCCTACATCTTTGGAATAAATCTACTTTGTCATGGTTAACACTATTATTTTTATTAGTTATATACATATTCAGTGTGCAAACAGTACATCCTTACCCTGTTCCCCCCATTCAAAGGAACCCTCCTTGTTGGGGGGGGTGCCAGTTATCCCCATGGTCGCACATTGTAGGAAGCCATCAGTTAGGGGGAAGAGGCAATGTCTCTGTGCATAATGGTCCAACTTGTGGCTCTTTCTATCCCTCTTCTGTGAATTTTTCCTGAGCCATGGTGGTTTCATTTTAGGTCTACTTCAGTGAAGAGGTCTTGGGAACCTCTTTGTCTTTGTTGGGATGTGGTTGGGTAAAGGGACTCTGGTTTCTTCTATCTTGAGGCTGATTAAACGTTTCTTGTCTAACTTGTATCTTTTATAATGTACCACTCATAGCTAAGTAATCAGTGTACTTTAGAAAATTTCTTTCCACATTAAAGGTTCTTCATATTACTTGGCAGTTAGCTACTCTATTTTGCCAAGACCCAAGTCAGTGTTCTCTATGGTTTGCTAAGGGGATGAAATTTGTTAGGAGAGATTTCTTCATTTGAATTTGTGCCAAATATTATAACAGATTAATTTATAATGACCTCTCCCTCTCTTCCACTGGAAGTCGTGATGTCATGAAGAGCCCTCAGCAGATCCACCTACACATATAACAGGAGGTACAATTGTCCTGTTAGAATAACCCCAGAGAACCTGAAAGCTCAAGTGTGCCCAAGCTGGAGATTTCTTGGAGTTAATGTTTAGCACTCAAGGTAGCATGTTCTTCCATATCCATCATTGCTTGTAGAAGGTTTCAATTTCCTAACATGGGTATATGGACATAAAGGGACATGTTAGGAAGGAGAGGATGCTTGCATAATAGTAAATGACTGAAGGTTTCTTATTCTAATTGTAAGAAAGCTCCAATACTTTTTTCCCATGAGGTTAAATCTAAGCTTTTCCTTTGTTGTGTAAAATTTTGGTAGCTAGACACATATAGTTATTTTAAGTTCATAAAGCAAAGTTCTTTTTGGTTGCTTCACAATAATGGACTGAAGGAGAAAAACATCCAGATGATGTATCTAATTATTTAAAAAATATTTGTTCCATGAGAAATAGGTCTGGTGAAGTTGGTTCACTAAATAAGATGGTTTTTACACAGTTGTGCAAATATTCCATTTTTGTTTTGTGGGAAAATATTTTCACAGTGAGTAAGAATTTTCAACTACCCTTGTAAAGTAAGCATTGACATTATATTTAGGTGTCTTTATATTTGTCTTTATAAATATACTTCTGTCTTATCTACTGCAGTCTCTCAAAAAAAGAGGGAATGTTTTTTAAACTAAGATTCAACCCCAAAATATGAATTCTTCAAAGAATAGACTGGGGATATTCAGTGATATCCTTGTATATACTGAAATGCAACCAATGTCTTAAAGGTCATCTGGTCTCATAGGAGGTTCCTGAACTGGGAAAATTAAATTAGAAAAATATAGAATTTAAATTAGAAGTATAGTGTATTTGAAGTCAGTGTAACAACATGGTTGGTATTTGCTTTTCACACTGCCAATAATGAAAATGAGATGTTACTTGAATAGTAATGTAAGAAACTGATTTATTTATTTTACAGGTATATTATCTTACTAGTATATTAACAAAATGCTATTATTTCAGATATATTTGTGTTATAAAGTCTATTTATATTACCAAATATTTTGAGTAAAATGAAACAAGTCTATATTATGGTCTAGATATTTGATGTGGACTTTTTTGTCGACTCTTAGTGTGATTCCAAAAACCTTTTTAGGGAATATGCATGGAAAAAGTCATGGAGTACCTACCTTGTATGTCTTTACTCAAGTTAATAAAATTGTTATTTTAAATTACTACCTTGTTCTTAAATTTTTTTAAATTATTTTTTCTAGAAGTGTATTAATGATTTCTGTTAAAATCTTGATAATAGTCTATTATTTTAATAGATTCAAATCTTTGAAAACAAAGAACATGTAGTTTAGGCATTCTGCTTTTCTCTGTTATATAAACAACTAACTACAGGAGCTTGGTCCTGATGAAATACAGCACTGATAGTGAGAGAAAAGGCAGTCAATGTTTCAGAAAATAAGGAATGAAAGAATGTATGTTGTACATAAGATACTTTTACATTTATGTCATTCAACAGATGTGACATTATCAGTCTAAAGCATCAACAGTACAGATGTCCTGAATTGGGTGTTCATGGTAATGGGAATGGTAGGGATTGAGGGAGCATTATAGCCGCCTGAAAACAAATTTCGGACTCTCTCTTCATCTGTTCTTCTCCATACTAAATCCATGTGGAAAATACCATCATTCTTTGTCTATAAAATGCATTCCTTCACAGGTAAACATCACCAGCAAAAATGCAAAATTAAATAGATAAATCTTAAGATATAAAATTTATCACATCTCAAGAGGTGTTCATGAAACATAGTGTATGCTGTTCTTTACAACCTTGATTATGACAGAGACTATGATAATAGGTTCTCTTTGCTCACAGAGGAACAGTCACATTAATAACAGCTCTCATTACCTTAAATTTTGTAAGGAGAGCATTGCTTCAGATGCACTGCATGTTGCAACAGCAGTAAGAAAATAACCTGAAAAGACAAAGTCAAATGTATCATTGATGAAATGGTAACTGGAGACATAGGAAGGTTTAATTTATTACCCAAGGTCATTTAGAGAGTAAGTGAATGAACTTCAGATGGAAAAACAATTTATTTTCTCTCTGGAGTCTACATTATTCACCATGGTCCTATGTTCTTACTCTCTAAGTATAGCCTGGCTGCTATCTAGATAGATATGAAGTGAGAAAATAACAGTGATCATTTGGTCAGACACATCTTATTTACCAATGGCTAGCATGCTAGCATTTTTCAAGCAACATTAGTAAGGTATACATTCTTTTGTGTACATGTGTCTGGTGTGAGGGGGAGATGTACATATGCACGAGGGTGGACATGCATGTGGAGGTCAGAGGACAATCAAACTATTGGTCCTCAGCTACACTGTCCACCTTTTCTTTTGACACAAGATCTCTTACTGTCCTGGAATGCACTGATAGTTTAGACTGATTTGCCAATGGGCCCCAGGGATCCACGGGTTTGTTTCCTTAGCACTGTGATTACTAGCACACACAATCTTGCCTGGTTTGTTCCATGGGTTCTGGGGACTGAACTCAGTTCCTCATGCTTGCAAGCTATCGCTCTGGGCACTGGAGATACCTGACTATGCAAATGAAACAAAGTATTAGCACAATAGAAAGAGACAGGGCCACACTAATGCTGTTGTAGGTGCTTTGATTGGAAGAGGATCTGATTTGCAAACTGAGTCACATTTGCAATTACATTAAAAAAGTGAGAATTCTCAGGCTGAGAAAGGTTTTCCTTTGGTGTGCTGCTATGGGATCTGGGCAGTGAAATTTCCCAAGTACTCTCAGTATCCAGGAAGAATTATATAACCCCCAAACCACCTATTTTCTACCAAATTTACATTTTTCTCTTTTTTAGAATATATATATATATATATATATATATATATATATATATATATATATATTCATTTGTGAGGAGAGAGAGAGAATATTATCATGCCAGGGCCAGTTTCCTATGAGAATGAATTCCAGACGCATGTGCTACTTTGTGCCTCTGGCTTTATGTGGGTACTGGAGAATCAAACCCAGGATGTTAGGCTTTGAAAGAAAGCTCTTTAAGCATGGAGCCATCTCTCAAGCCCCTAATTCTACAATTTTCAGTTTTTGTTTTGTTATGGTTCAGTGCCTAGTTTATCCCAATAGTTGTAAGCATTACTAGCTGCTGATGAAGTAGGTGCCATGGGCAATGCAGTTCAGAACAATGAGTGAAAATTGTTATGCATTTGATGCAGTCAAGAAGGTAACGCACAAGACTGTAACCCATGAGGATGCCGATGGTCAGATGGCAAAATTGCTTCAAACAGCAATGTACTGACTACTTCCTTAGTTATTTGATATAGTACAAGTCAGGTTCCTTAAAGTTTAATAAACAATATGCAGAGTCCAAAGGTTCACTGTGGTGAGCAGGAAAGACATCTGAAAGTGCAAAATCATAGCTTTGAACTGGGTATACCTAAAGTAAAGCTTTTCTGGGTGTTACTTGGACCATAGTTTAAAGTTAATCCCATGTAAGATACAATCAGCTCCAAGGATGGATTTTATGTTTACTGATATTGTCTGAGTTTCATACCATTCTAGAAAGTAGATTTCTGAAACGTAGGATAGAATTCTTGCTTTCATTGCTAACATACGTGCTTTCCAACAAGTAAGCTATTTTTTGATGAGTTTAAATGTATAAGTGATGGTGATTCCTTTGTCTATTCTCTGTAGAGATCCACTGAGATCTTCAGAAAGAACCTGCTCCTTGTAAGCTCAAAAAATCATCTGAGTACTACCATGAAGGTCTGTGGAGCTCCTTGCAAGAACTCATAGGGTCTTTGCTTGATGTTTACTTCAGTTCCCAACTCTACACAGAGGAATGAAGTATTTTTCAGAACAAAATTATTCATGGTGATGTTTATAATTGTTTTGTTGTCCTGAGCTTTCCTCTTAGAAATAAGACTTTAAAAAAAAAAAAAAAAAGAATACATGGGACAGAGAAACAATGTCACAGAATTTGTCCTCCTGGGCCTCACTCAGGATCCTGCTGGGCAAAAAGCATTGTTTGTCATGTTCTTACTCATGTACATTGCGACAGTAGTGGGAAATCTGCTCATTGTGGTGACAATAATTTCCAGCACCTCCTTGGGCTCCCCAATGTACTTCTTCCTTGCCTACCTGTCACTCATGGATGCTGTTTATTCCACTGCCATATCACCCAAGTTGCTTATGGACTTACTCTGCAGCACAAAGACCATCTCCTTCACAGCTTGCATGGGCCAGCTCTTTGTAGAGCATTTATTTGGTGGTGCTGAAGTCTTTCTTCTGGTGGCCATGGCCTATGATTGGTACGTGGCCATCTGTAAGCCACTGCACTACTCAACCATCATGAACAGACGGGTTTGCATCCTTCTGATGTTGATGTCCTGGGCTGGAGGATTTTCACACTCTGTGGTTCAAGTTCTCTTTGTGTACAACCTCCCTTTCTGTGGTCCCAATGTCATTGACCACTTTGCCTGTGACATGTATCCATTATTGGGACTTGCATGCATTGACACCTACTTCATTGGCCTCACTGTGGTTGCCAATGGTGGAGCCATCTGTTTGGTGGTCTTTGTCCTTCTCCTAGTCTCCTATGGAATTATTCTAAACTCTCTTAAGAAGCACAGTCAGGAAGGGAGGCGCAAAGCCCTGTCTACCTGTAGCTCCCACATCATGGTGGTGGTTCTATTTTTTATTCCCTGTATTTTCATGTATATAAGACCTGTTTCCAACTTTCCAATTGATAAATCCCTGGCTGTTGTTTATACAATTGTCACTCCCATGTTGAATCCTTTAATATACACCTTGAGAAATTCAGAGATGAAAAATTCTATGAAAAAACTTTGGTGTGAAAAGTTATCTATGGGTAAAAGAAGATGTCCTCAGTGAACATCTTCCTTCTTCTGGAGCAAAAAACAATGCAGTAAAATAAAAAGAAAAATGTTGATGTCATCTGCTCAGTGGCTTCTGCAAGCAAGTTTTCCTTTACACAACAGCATCAAAGCAGAACTAACTATATGTGAATAGGAGGAATGTAAGCGAGACTTTCTTTACAATGAGTAGAAGGTACATGGTTTTTCATTATGCAGAATGAATTTTACCTTGCCTTTTAGTTTGAACAGAATTTAGAGAATTATGGTTGTTTTCAAAGCTACAAACTAAGCAATATTTCACCAAATATAATCATATGTCTTCAAAAGAAAGAAGTATGACCCCTAAGCATAGAAATTTCTGTGAGCAAAAGAGAGGATCTTCAGTGGTATTGTAACTCTGTGTGTATGGAAGATTTTTTTTTTAATTTTTTTTATTTTTTATTTATTTGAGAGTGACAGACACAGAGAGAAAGACAGATAGAGGGAGAGAGAGAGAATGGGCGCACCAGGGCTTCCAGCCTCTGCAAACGAACTCCAGACACGTGCGCCCCCTTGTGCATCTGGCTAACGTGGGACCTGGGGAACCGAGCCTCGAACCGGGGTCCTTAGGCTTCACAGGCAAGCGCTTAACCGCTAAGCCATCTCTCCAGCCCCGGAAGATTTTTTTATATCTGCACATTGTTAAGATTGCTGCTGTTCCTTAAGTCAATGTTTTTGCATTTTAAGTTCAGGATTTTTAAAAAGTAGATGATGTTGTGTTTAATAGAAGACATGATCAATGAACAGTTTCGTTATATCATATTTTGTTGACAACATTGCAAGATTCTAGGTTTGTTATTAATTTTAAAATTTATTTATTTATTTATTTATTTGGAGAAAGAGAGAGAGAAGAGAGACAGACAGAGAATGGGCATGCCAGGGCCTCTAGCCACTGCAAACGAACTCCAGATGCATGTGCCTCTTGTGCATCTGGCTTATGTGGGTCCTGGGGAATCAAACCACTAAGCTATCTCTCCAGCCCTAGATACTAGTTATTCATGAGAGAATATATATTTTAGAAAACTACATTGAGCCATGTTGTAACACCTGTATGTGCTGTTCTCCATGTTAACCCAGGCAACATTGCCACTTTTCAAGTGTGTATTCACATTTTTCTTGTACGACGTTGAAGGAATCAATAAGACAGATGTGTTGCTTTATTCACATAAACTGTATATCTTCCAAAATTATATGTAATATTGCATATAGATTTGAAAACAATTTTGTTAAAATATTTTTTTCAAATTTTCATAAAAAAGTAGTATGAACCTTTTCTCAAACTTCAGCATCTTGATAAGCACAGACTGGAAATAACATATAAGCATTTTCATTAAAATATGGGAATATCAACTATAGCTTTTAGTTACATTTGAGGGAATACAACAATATAGAATATATATAGGTAATAAAAATTACTGAGGTAAAAATATTAACATGCCCATCATTTTGCATTGATACACACATTGCTTTATTTTGTTGCATGAGTACCTAAAATCTATTATTTAGCATAAATTCAAGATATAGTGCTAGCTTGTTACCTATAATCTTATGTCTATTATAGAGAGGATCCAAGTAGCCAATGAGGATGTTTAGGTTGAACATAAGTTTATTTTTTATACTACTTATTTATTTGAGAGAGAGAGAGAGAATAGGCATGCAAGGCCTCTAGTGACTGCAAATAAACTCCACACCCATCTGCCACATTTTGCATCTGGCTTTATGTGGGAACTGGAGAATTGAACCTGGATTCTTAGGTTTTTCAGGCAAGCGCCTTAAGCACTGAGCAATCTCTCCAGCCCATACGTTTATTTTTTGAATGAAAAATGTATTTTTAGAATTTTATTCTTTAAAAATGCTTTAATTTAATGTATATTCAAGAATATATGGCTGTTGTTTGTAAATTATGTAGATTCTCATCCAGATTACTATTAAAATCATTGAAAGTACTTTGATATACATAATTGATGTCTTTTAAAAATATTTTATTTGTATTTATTTGAGAGAGGGGAAGAGGCAGAGAGAGAGAGAGAGAGAGAAAGGGGGGAGAGTGCCAGGGCTTCTGGTCACTGAAAACAAATTCCAGATGCAAGTGCCACCTTGTGCATTTGGCTTACATTGGTATTGGGGAATTGAACTGAGGTCCTTTGGCTTTGCAGGCAAGTGCTTTAACTACTAAGCCATCTCTTCAGCTCCTTAACTGATGACTTTATGTCCTTGTTCCCAGTGGTACTCTCTTTGCTATCTTTTTTAAAGTCATAGTTAAAAATAAAATTTCAGACACACATGTTCTAACAACTTGCATATTCTTAAATTATATAACTTAAAATTTTCTCCTGTTTCTCTCTGTCTCTCTCCCTCTTCTTTCTATCTATTTTACATTACATATCCTTTTCTTTCTTCTTTTCCTTGGCCCTGGCCTGTAACTTCCAGTACCAGCATGTGGCTATCATTTACAATGAGCTCATGATCAGAGAGACCTACAAGATTTCCCAAAAGAAGACAGATTTCTGTCAGAGTACTTAATGACCCACTAAAAGTTAGTGGTAAGACCTTACTGCTAAATACACCATATGTTGTTGGTACAGAACATGGAGTAACCTGGCTGGAATCTGGAAGAGAGTCAGTCCCCAGACAGTTAGCTCGTAGATCATCTAGTGCTAGAAGGTGTTACATGAATGATTGGGGGAAAATGACCAACATCTGTCCAAGCAACTTGTGGTCTATGCTACTCAGCAGCAAACAACCTGACATGATGCTCACACAAGTGCAATAGTGGCACACAGCTATGGTGAGTGTGGTGGTTTGAATAGAATAGATGGCCTCCAATATATTCAGTTGTTTGTTTGTAGTTTGCATCTGCTGGCTACCTGGCTGGAGGCAATGTCACTGCGTGGATCTTAAGTTGTGGTGATGGGTTTCCGATTTCAACCTAAAGATATACAAAGTGTGCCTAGCTGGAGTTCCTGAAGTGTGCTGTGGCTTTTGACCTTTAGGCTTGTGCTTCTCTCTCTCTGCTTGGGCCTGTAAAGTCAGGCCAGCTTCTTCTGCCATTATGGGACTTCCCCTGGATCTGTAAGCTTCAATAAATCCCTTTCCTCCATAACTGTGTCTGTGAACCTGAAGCTGTCTGCTACAGTGAGAAACCAACTGCTCTTGATTTGGCTAACTGATCTACTCAGAGGAACAGAATCCACAGCTGGATCTGGCACACAAGTCAGAACCATATACAAAACTGAGCCCACTCTCCATTATCAAACTCCTACCAATTGTGGGCTACAAGAGAGCCTATACCTATTAAATTATCTCTAAAATGTCAGTGGTTATCCCTTTATCTGGAGCTAACTTCACTCTCTATTGGAGAATTTGTTTCTCTTTTTCAGATCAATATAGATCCTAAGGAGAGAACCACCCCATCACACCTCAACAGAGCCCCAGCTGAAACTAAGAGAAATTGGGGAAATTAGCAAGAGTGCTGCTTTCTTGGTGAACCTGGTATCAGCACAAGGGTTAAGGATATAGACACAAAGAACAATCAACTCCTACCAAATCAGATATCCAGAGACACAGAGGCTCCCAAGACTTCATCACTGAAGCAGACTTAAAAAGAACCCAACATGGCTCAGGGAAATTTATGGAAGAGTGGGCGGAAAGAATGTTAGAGCCACATGTTGGGTCATTATGCACAGAGACATTGCCTCTTCCCCATAACTAATGCCTAACCCCACAATGCATGACCCATATTCTCCAATGAAGAGGGTCCCTGCAGAGTGGGGAGGACAGGGAGGAAACTAACAATGGTATCAACATGGCTTTATACACACTGTGTACATAACTAGTAAAAAATAAATTCAGATGCACAAAATGCAAAAAAATAAAATAAATTTACCTATAATCCTTAAAAATATGAGTGCATAGTTTGTGGATATTTTAATCCACAATATTGCTTTTGTAAGGTTTGTGTTATTGGATATCACTTTAGTTTCCTTGTTGTGCATCACCCCATACATAAACATAGCAAAGATGGTGTGACCATTCAGTTACTGGCCACCTGAGTGTCCCTGTTTATATTTCACACAGTCTTGCAATGGAAATCCTGAAAAGATTATTTTGTGTTAATTAGGTTATTTTTACATTTAATTTTAAATTGTTCTATATCCTCAGCATTTAATTGTGTCAAATTTTAATGCTTTCTGAATGTAATGAGTAAAGAATCTTATTCATTGTGGGCTTCATACTACTTATTTCTAGTGAAGTTGAGAATAGTCTCATGTTTATTGGCAGTCTAGTTTTTGGTAGTCTCAAGTATGCTTTACATCTTATGCATTGTTCTACAGGTTGTTTTCCATTATTATTAAATTGATGGAGCTCTTTAGAGATAATGTGCATCCTTTATTTTTATATGTATTAAAAAGTCCCTATATGTTGTCTCTCTCTTACACTATCTTCATTTTACATGATGGATATTAACTTATTTATTTCCTCCTTACCCCATTCCAGATGTTGGTATCCCTCATTCTGTTCTTTCATTTTTATGGGTTCAAGATGTTGTTAGATTCCATATGGGAGATCGTATGGGCTCTGTCTTTCTTTTCCTAACATATAGCTAAACATGCCACTTAGCTATCCATGTTGTTGCAAATGAAGGGAATTCATCTTTCCAAAATGTGAGTAGTATTACAGTGTGTATCACACTCTCTTTTCTCATTCACTGACATACAAATGATTATGCTGAATCCATGCCTTGGCTATTGTCAATACTGTTGTGAAGAGCATGAATGTGGCCAAAGCCCTTTGCCATAATATTCTAATGTACTCTTCTTCCCAGAAGTGCATATGGAAGATCGATTTTTAAAAACTTTTGGGGGCATTCCATACTATTTTTCACAATTTTAGATTCTTACTAATAATATTCAAGGGTTCCTTTCCCCAATGTATGTTACACCCATTTTTGGTCTTTAATAATGACTATTCTAACAATTGTGAGGGATGTCTCTTTTCAGTTTTCGCTTACCTTTCTTTTATGATCAATGGTTTTGAGTCATTTTGTATCATTTTTCATATATGGGATGAATATATTTAAGCCTCTTTTTGAGAGAACACATAGCTATTCAGATCCTTTGTCCACTTTTAATTAGGATATATGTTTTCTTACTAATTTAAGTGTATTTGTTGTTCTACAGTGTTTTTCCAATACATTAAAAGTATGCAAACTTCTTTAATTTGATATACTGTATACCTAATATGTAATGTCCAAATATTTATATACCTTCTTTTAAATTATTTTTGCTTGATTGGTTGTTTTTTGCAAATCAGATTTTTGACTTATAATATAAAGACTATATAATTTTTCCACATTGCAATAATTTCAGGTTTGATATTTCTCTAGGTATTTGATTGATGGTATATGAAATGTACAATTAATTTTGAAAAGCATTGACATCTTGATCACATTTAATTATGAGAAGCTATTTTATTCTCATTTTATTTTTATCATATAAATATTTCCCACTTTTTATACATTCATATTTTTAATTTATGTTATAAAATATGTTTGCATGTTATAGCTTCAAGTAACCAACACTGATATTCAGGAAAATCTAACCTTGAATTCAGTCACTTTAATGACCACTTTATTCAGTATGATAGATTTCCACTTAACTGGATTTCTTAAAGCAATGATGATACCATCTGAAATAAGTGTCATGATAGGAACAGGAAGCACCTTTCAAAGGGCCCATCATAAACATTTGCTTTATAAAACCATGCACCTTATTCAGAACCCTTCAATCCATAATCTGTGAAACTTGTAGATGATAAATGGTATGAAACTCTTACAAAACTCTTACCATTAGTAAACGAGTGAGTAATTCACTAATAGAGTAGCTTAGTTGATGGACATATATTGTTTGGATTGAAAGGTGCTCTTAGATATGATACTAACTTTCCTTCTTATTAATTCATTCATGATAATTTATTAAAGCATGAATTATATATAAATGCCATTATTGATTAATTCTATGGTATAATAAAAGCTCTGTTTTGTTATTTATTTTTGAGAAGAGGCAGAGGGAGAAGAGAGAACGAGAAAGAGGGAGAGAGAGAGAGAGAAAAAAAAATTAGGCACAACAGGGCCTCATGCCACTGGTAATGAACTTCAGATGCGCAGCGAACTGTAGATGCATTCACCACTCCACGCATCTGCCTTCAAGTGGGTGCTAGGAGTCCAATCTGAGGAGGCTATCAGGCCTTGCAAATATGTGACCTCAACCACTAGCCATCTTTCCAGCACCCATGAGCTCTGCTTTATGTTACTTATACACAGCTCTGAATTAATGCATCCAGGTATCATTTTCTTTGCCACGCCTTTCCTTATTTTCAATCATATTATTCTT
Organism: Jaculus jaculus; assembly: GCF_020740685.1. Classification (NCBI taxonomy): domain Eukaryota; kingdom Metazoa; phylum Chordata; class Mammalia; order Rodentia; family Dipodidae; genus Jaculus; species Jaculus jaculus. The sequence goes on along the minus strand of NC_059102.1, from coordinate 175,264,792 downwards.
TTCATTTTTTTCTGCTTATGCAGTGTAATATGAAATGCTATGTATACTATAAATTTTGTTTGATTTTATTTATATAACATCATTTTTTGGTTGTGTAACTTGCAGGGTTCATGGCTAGTTAAGACTCTAGATGACGTTCACCTCCAGAAGCCTGCATAGCACTTTCCAGCACTATGACAGCTACTCAGCAACACATAAATCTTTTGTTATTCCCCCTTTAAATTCTAAAATAAAAGTACAGTAATTATGAGAGGTATTAAAATAGAACCCCTAAAATTTTAAACTGTACATTGCCTTCCCCCACCTCTCAATGGAGTCCTTAATTTTACTTACAGATACATATTTATTTTTATACAAATATTCTCCAAATATTTATTCTGGACAAAGACAAGCATATTTATAGATAACCATGAGTAATTATGTTTCTGTGTATACATGGTTGCATTTACTCTTGAGCCTCCCATAGATCCTCTTAAAGCAGCTCACACAGATCTACTTTATCATCAGGTTTCTCTTTGCTGTACAAACATTTCTTTTTTTTTTTTTTGGTTTTTCGAGGTAGGGTCTCACTCTAGCCCAGGCTGACCTGGAATTCAATATGGAGTCTCAGGCTGACCTCGAACTCATGGCGATCCTCCTACCTCTGCCTCCCAAGTGCTGGGATTAAAGGCGTGCGCCATCACGCCAAGCCAAACATTTCTTTATTAAGACTTACCAAAGTTGATTCATTCTGTGTTGTAATTTTCTGTAGCCAATTCATATGGCAATAGCTCTTGTATGGACCATTTTAGAATATGTCTAAGTGTGAATTCCTAGCAGTTATAGTGTTTTTTCCAGTGGCATAAAGTTGATATTTATAGTTTTGGTTAAAATACAATCCACGGACTTGTCCAGTCTGTGATAATACCTGCTTGTCCACATTTCCAGCAAACAAAACTTGACAATGACTACATGATGTATGATAATGTGACTAAAAAACTATATTTTATGCTTATTTTCAGTGAAATCCAGTTTAATTTGAGCATTATTTAATGTTTATAATGACTTGCATTTATATAGCATAAAGGTTTTTATTGTGATAGGGCAATGCATGAATATAATATACTTTGATCATATTATTCCCTGGATGATCCTTTCATACCCCTCATTCCTCTCCCTCTTTTTCTTTTATATTACTAACAGTCCTCCTTTGACTTTCCTGTTCGTTCACCTACCACCACAATTATATTCAAAATATGAGAAAAATTAGATAAGAATTGTCTATCTGAATCCAGCTTATGTTGCATAACATGATAAGCTTTGTTTCCATCAATTCTTCTACAAGTTGTATATATTCATTTTTTAAAATTTTTTTTTTCATTTTTATTTATTTATTTGAGAGTGATACAGAGAGAAAGAGGCAGATAGATAGAGAGAGAGAGAGAATGGGAGGGTCAGGGCTTCCAGCCACTGCAAATGAACTCCAGATGTGTGCGCCCCCTTGTGCATCTGGCTAACATGGGTCCTGGAGAATCGTGCCTTGAACAGGGGTTCTTAGGCTTCACAGGCAAGCATTTAACTGCTAAGCCATCTCTCCAGCCCTATATTCATTTTTATTGCTGCAAAAGTCTCTGCTGAAAGGACTGGGGACATAGCTCAGAGGTAGATTTCTTGCCTGAAAAACTGAAAAAATAAAATCCATATCTGTAATCACAGCACACGGAGGTACAGGCAGGAGGATCAGAAGTTCAAGGTCATTTTATATGAGACCTTGCCTAGAAAGTCAAAATACAAGCAACAGAAATAATAAAAACAATAGAAAACCTCAAGAAACTTCACTGTAAACATTCTCAACAGATATTTTCAAGAGAGTAACAAATGGCCACATGTGGTAGGAAATGCTGCTCCCCACTACTGTCATTAGGGAAATGCAAATCAGGACAATTAAGGAGACATCACCTCTATGTTGTTAGAAAGGTTGTTATCACAAAGTCCAAAAGGCTGAGTGTGGGTGCGGGGACCTGCAGTCTCAGCACTTGAGAGGCCTTGACAAGATCATCAGTTCAAGGTCAGCCTAAGCTACATGGTAGACACTGTCTCAAAACAACAAAAACCCATCAAAAATAAGAAAGTAAATAAATCGAAATAAAATGGATGTTGGTGAGATAAAAGATACTCAAAGAAACAGTGGGCAGAATGGTTCTGTTCAGAGTCTAGAGATGAAGGAAAATGTGAAAGGCTTCAAATTTTCAATGCCCAAGATCAGGAATACGCCACGCCAAACTATAGCATTAGCTGTTATTAGGCAGGCAGGATTTAGTGCTTGAAAATTGACAAAAGGAAAAAGTATTTTGATCACAAAAATAATTGAAAGAAAGATAATACAAATTAGAGCTGGGGAGATGGATCAGTAGTTAAGAGCACTAGCTTATAAAACCTGAAGGCTAGAGTTCATTTCCCAACTGTTCACATAAAGCCAGATGCATAAAGTGGTGAAAACAGGTGAAGAGTGAATTTGCAGCAGCAGGAAGCCCTAGTGCACTGGCACTCTCTTTACTCTCCTCCTCCAATAAATACATTTAAAAAGTAAAGATAGCTGGGCATGGTGGTGCACGCCTTTAATCCCAGCACTCAGGAGGCAGAGGTAGGAGGATCGTTGTGAGTTCGAGGCCATCCTGAGACTCCATAGTGAATTCCAGGTCAGCCTGAGCTAGAGTGAGACCCTACCTTGAAAAACAAACAAAAACAAAACAGTAAAGATAACACGAATTATGAGGCAGTAAATATATAAATTAGCTTAATTATCATGATCATTTTACAATGCATGCATTTATCCAAACATTAGTTGTAAACCTAAAAGATACGTAATTCCCATATATAAATTATACCCCAATAAACCTGACAAAAATTTCAAAAGGCAGTAAATAACACTACTGTTACTATTGAAATATGACTAATCCCAATAAAATTGAATATTTTTGCAGTTATTTTCATCTACAGATTCTATTCCAATGGAAATTTACAGTAAGATTATTTTACTTTAAATTCACTTCAGTGAATAAATGTACAAATCATTGATGAAAACAGCAGTATTTTTGTTATCGGTTTCTAACTGAGACCCTTGTTATTTGATAATATTTCATTGAGGGAAGTACTTTGAAATGTGTAGCAGTGTGTGATATGGAACAACACATTGTCAAATTTAGTGAATGTTACTTGAGCACTCAAAGATATAGAATAACTTCTCACCCATTTTCTCTTCCCTACTTCTTTAATCTCTTTTTAAAATTTACTTTTTTTTTTTTATTTATTTGCAAGGAGAGAGAGGAAGAGAGAGAGAATGGGCCTGTCCAGGCCTCTAGAATAAACTCTAGATGCATGTACCACTGTGTATCTGACTTTATATAGGTACTGGGGAATCAAACCTTAGGCTTTGCAGGCAAGCACTTCAACTGCTGAACGACCTCTCCAGCCGCCCCTCCCCCCCAGTCCTTTACTCTTCTCCTAATGTTTTTCTGATTATACAAGTATTTACTGTTTTTTTAATGTTTTATTTATTTATTTGAGAGAAAGAGGCAGATAGAGAATGGAAGTGGCAGGGCTGCTAGCCACTGCAAAAGTATACCAGACACATGTGCTACCTTGCACATCTGGCCTTACATGGGTACTAAGGAATTGAACTCGGGTCCTTAGGCTTTTCAGGCTAGTTCCTTAACCACTGAGCATTTCTCTAGCCCTTCCTTTACTCTTAAACTTTGTGCTATCCATGATCTTTCCTTTTCTTTAAGAAAACCCCTGTTTTATCTGCTTTTGAATCAAATTTTCAATGTTTTGAAGCCAGTTTTCTTCATACTCTGATTGTGAGAGCAGATACCAACTTAATAGTTGTAGGTGCAACTATACACCTAACAAATTGATGAATTTAGTCTAAATGAGTGTTTCAACATACTTTATTTTTGCCCAGATTGTACTTCCTGTTTTGATAATTTGTCCTTAAATTGGACATTAATGATATTTCCCCCAGAGATTATGCTTCTGTAAATATATTGCTATTACCCTTGTAGTATCTCTGGAGACTCATAGTCTATACTTAGAATTATGATCAATCCTCACTGAATTTAATTAGAGGAACATTGCCTTTGTAGATGCAGCAGTGCCCATCAATGTATGCTGTGAAAGTGTCTGCAGACTTTGTCCACTCCTTAGAGAGTGTTTATCTATACCGGTATTCCTGTACACATGATGAAATAAGGGTTAAGATTTTTCTCTATCTTTTAGACAACCCAGAGTTCAGCTCCAGTTAATCACTATGTTTTAAAGCTAGTCAATTAATTTGCTTTTTTGGGGGGTGTAAAACACAAATTATAAATACTCATCTTAAAAATGTATGATTCTCCCTCAATATATATATTTTCACCATCATGCTGTTTTTATTATTTACTTGTTATTTAGGAGAAATTTTTCCTCAAGTTTTCTGCATTGATAATCAAGAATCAAATGTCTTGTGATTATAGGACATTCCTAATATTCAGTTAAAACAGCCCAACACTTTCAAAAGTAATATTTTTTTCCTAAAAGTAGTGATGAGTCAGAATCCCTGCAAGCATGAGAAAATGTGCCAAGTGGAATCTCTGAACAATGTGCTGATAGTGCGTGTGTTTCTCGTAACCGTGTTCAGAACTGGTGTCCGTGTGGGCAGCAGTCATCACGTGGGGCTAGGAATCAGGCATCATGATCAAGATCTGGACTGAATGACTGTCTCCTGATGCAGGTAACCCAGAAAACATATTTATTCGTAAGGGTCTGGACTAGGTTTTACATTATGTGACAGGACAGTGATGATGTAGGAGTTCAGATTTTTAATAATTCCATGATATTATTCTAATAATCTATCCCAGAAGGCACCCATTGTTAAAATATAAAATGTATTGAGCATTGACTTAAAATTCATTTTGGATATTTTAGTACCACAGAAATCTATAATAAAATTAACTGCTAAGAATTATTAGAAATGTATTTCAAATGTAATTATTTGGGTGGTATTTTAGTGGGTATTTTCAAATCTTTTACTAGACTCCCCTCTGTTAATCTCATGGTGTTTAACACGTTACAGGGCAGATGGTGAGATAGCAGCTGCAGAAGTTGAATAAAAGAATCTTAAGAACTCAACGTAATTCTTAAAACAAATAACTCCTTACCTCAATTGATAGGAATGTCAGGTCAAGGAAAAAGATGACTAACTCTCGCCATTGGGCTTAGTAAAGTGAAGGGTTCTATAAAGACAAAGAATGGAGATGGGTAATTGATTAAAAGAGATGTGAGATGAGAAGAATGATGTTTTCTAACTTGGGGATATGCCGTAAATGCGTTGACAAAATGGTGCACTATATGGGCAAAACTGATGATGTTGGAAGCCGAGTGGGTAATGCAGTGGTGTTGGTGAGAGTGTAAAGGGGAGCCTTCCCGGTGCAGCAGCCGAGAGGAGCAGCCCGTGATTGTCATGGCTGGGATTGTTTTAACAGGCCACTGGACTAGAGGACATCGACTCTACTCTGAAGTCGCTCTTGGCGTATAAAACCTGTGTGCTCCCACCCGCGACCCGCACCTCATCCTCCGCACTGTCATCTGTCACTTAGAGGTTTTTGTGTGTCTTATTGATTTGCCCTTATTATAGTTTTACATTATCTCTTCAATTCACTATTTTTACTTTGTTCATAGTAATAGCTATGTGTTGAATTTGATCAGCTACCATATAATTATAAAAACTAGTTGTGGCAGACTCATTTATTCCTGACTGCTCTTTTCCCATATATGTTTTGAATTTCTTATTTCTCTTCCAATTAGCCTATATTACCACTGATGTTAATCTGAGTTATACAACATAATAAGTCATAAACGTATTTTTTATTTCAAGAAGGAATAAACATTTTTCTAAAATTTCAGAAGTCTCCATTAATAATTACATCTTCAGATTACTTGTTCTGACCACTGAATTAAAAAAAATAGAGAAGGACGTATGGAACAAAGGAACAATGTGACTGAGTTTGTCCTCTTGGGTCTAACTCAGAGTCTCAATGGTCAGAAAATATTGTTCGTTGTGTTTTTACTCATTTACATTGTGACAATGGTAGGCAACCTCCTCATTGTTGTGACTGTTGTGGTCAGCCCCAACCTGGATGCTCCCATGTATTTCTTTCTTGGCTACTTGTCATTTATGGATGCTGTTTATTCAACTACAGTTACTCCAAATATGATCATAGACTTACTCTATGAGAAGAAAACTATTTCCTTCAAAGCTTGTATGACCCAGCTTTTCATAGGACACTTATTTGGTGGTGCTGAGATTTTACTCCTGGTTGTCATGGCCTATGACCGCTATGTGGCCATCTGCAAACCTCTGCATTACCTGACCATCATGAGCAAACGATTGTGTGCTCTGCTGCTACTGTTGGCCTGGACTGGAGGTTTTCTGCATGCTGTAGTCCAACTTCTCTTTGTGTACAACCTTCCTTTCTGTGGCCCCAATGTCATTGACCACTTTATCTGTGACATGTATCCCTTATTAAAACTTGCCTGCACAGACACCTATATCATTGGCCTCACAGTGGTTGCCAATGATGGGGCAATCTGCGTAGTCATCTTTATGCTCTTGCTCATCTCTTATGGGGTCATCCTGCACTCCTTGAAGAAGCTAAGTCAGGAAGGGAGATGCAAAGCCATATCAACCTGTGGCTCTCACATCACTGTGGTTGTCCTCTTCTTTGTTCCTTGCATTTTTATGTATGTGAGACCTCCTTCTACCTTACCTATTGATAAGTCCTTGACTGTGTTTTACACTGTAATCACCCCTATGCTGAATCCCCTAATCTATACTCTGAGAAATGCAGAGATGAAAAATGCCATGAAGAAGCTTAGAACTGGAAAAAGACAATGAAATGACAGAGAAATGGGACACAAAAGTATGATGTAAAGTTACTCCGGCATCCAATATAAAAGGCATGTATGTGCACTTGATGTGTGGTGGATGCACACAGAGTCCAGATGTGAGCATTGAGTATCTTTTTAATTTAGTCTTTGACATAGGGTCGTTCACTGAACCCACAGCTCACAAATTCAACTAGTCTAGTTGGCCAGCAAGCCCTGGGAATCTTCTTGTTTCTACTTCTTCAACACTTGGGCTGCAAACATGTCCCACCATGACTAACATTTGAAGTGAATTCTGAGGATCCAAACTCATGCTTGCATGAGAAGCATTTCTAGTTGATGATGTATCTCCTCATGTCCCTTAACATACATTTTTAAGATTTCTAGAATTTCTTGAAAACACATCTTCAGGTGTTGTGTACCAGGTAATTTTGCAGAGAATAGAGATATGTATACCACAGATATTTCTGTAAATTTATTTTATTTAATAGAGGATTATTTCACTTTTCTTAAAGTTATTAAATTTTAAAAATTAGTAGTGCTAATTGCTCATTTTGAGGAATAAATTAAGAAATAATATGCAAGTTCTTGGTCCATTCCTTTATTTGTCTATTATTAATAGATTATATTACAGTTTGAAGTATATATTTATTTTTGATTCTATAATATATCTTAAAAGTATGACTTTGTTTATATTTTAGCATATTAAGTTTGAAGAGGGATAACAGTTCAGTTTTAATATTAGTCAAAAAGAAGCAAAGCACATAAAATAATCTGAATGAACAAGGAAGGCATGCAGAAGAATGACTATTGCTTACTTTTCAATTTTGAAAACCATGAGACCCTAAGGTAGAGCTGCTTTGTTTGTTGGTATATTTTAATAAGAATAAAAATGACCAATGTTCTTAGTTTAGAATATATAATACCTTACTATATTTTTCTTTTTTTAAAAAATTTATTTATTTTATTTTGAGAGCGACAGACACAGAGAGAAAGACAGATAGAGGGAGAGAGAGAGAATGGGCGCGCCAGGGCTTCCAGCCTCTGCAAACAAACTCCAGACGCGTGCGCCCCCTTGTGCATCTGGCTAACGTGGGACCTGGGGAACCGAGCCTCGAACGGGGTCCTTAGGCTTCACAGGCAAGCGCTTAACTGCTAAGCCATCTCTCCAGCCCCTTACTATATTTTTCAATACATGTGCTTATAGCCTTCTCGAAGAGACCAACCTCTGCCTTTCATATGCCAAATGAACATAATCCATTGTCCATAACTTACAAAGACCCATAACTTTACAACAGATGTTTTAGAAAATATAATTGACAAGAAAAATAAAGCCCAAAGAAAGAAAAGTGGTCGATTTATTTAGATCCTTCCCTGTATAGGGATGTATAATCAGGCTCTGAGTACCAGGGTTCAGGGAGTCAGCCCCCACCAAAGACTGGGTGGATTCTTTTACCCAGAGTGGTACACCTTAACCACCACTAGCATCTACACAGCTCACTGTTTCAAAAATAATCCTGCCTGAGTGCCTCATGAGGTAATCCATTTATGAATAGGCCTGCCACTTAATGACACTGGCTGTATAACTGCATACATTAAGGTGTTTGGAATTTTACTACAGGACAGAAGAATCATATAGATATGGTTCACTTATCATGGTACTTACACTGTTGGGGAAAAGATAATAAAGTTTATTTTATCCTTAATGATTATTAATGGAAATTGATCATTCAAAAGTAGGGTTTTCTTTTTAACAAGAAGGTCTTTACACCCAAATCAGAAGAGATAATCAGAGAGATTCACTAATTGTAATCCAGAAACTATAGGAACGTGAAGAAACAAGACAACATGATTCCTATAAAAGATCATTACACTTCAACAACTTAACTCAAAGACACTGAAACAGCTAAAATGCCACTTGAAGATGTCAAGGTTGTTTTGGAAAAATAAAACAAAGATCAATGAATTCTATCCATGACCTGGAGATGAAAGTCAGTAACAACGAGTTAAAATAATGAAAATTGATGAGAAAATCAGAAATATGTTTTAAAAAATTCAACAACATGAAAGAAATTTCAGTTAGAAAATTTAACTTTGAAAGTAAACAAAAATGTGTAATGTAAAGCTCAATGAAATATGTAAAATAAAAACAGTGGGAAGCAATCATCAATAGACTCAAACAAGCAGAAAAAAGAATATAATGATGGGGGACTCGATTAATGAAACACTTCATCCAATTATCAGTAAGGAAAATTAAATGGATATGACCAGATCATTGAAAACTGGGATACAATCAAGACTTATCCAAGAAGCCTGGGATAAGGGTAGGAACTGAGTTAAATACCAAAGCACAAAGAAACTATTAAATGAAAATATAGCAGAAAATTCACAAATCTAGAGAAAGAAATAGACATTCAGGCAGAAAATATATTAGTAACTCCTAATAGACATGACCAGAGGTAAACCTCTCCATGATACAGTATAGTTAAGCTTCTCAAAAATCCAAAGCAAGGGCTGGGTAGATGGCTTAGCAGTTAAGGAATTTGCCTGTAAAGCCAAAGGATCCCAGTTCAACTCTCCAGGACCCACGTAAGCCACATGCACAAGGAGACACATACATCTGGAGTTCACTTGCAGTGGCTGGAGGCCCTAGCAGGTCCATTCTCTCTCTAGCAGGTCCATTCTCTCTCTCTCTCTCTCTCTCTCTCTCTCTCTCTCTCCCTCTCTCTCTACATCTTTCTCACAAATAAATAAAAACAATATATTTTTAAAATCCAAAGCAGGGCTGGAGAGATGGCTTAGCTGTTAAGTGCTTGCCTGTGAAGCCTAAGGACCTAGTTCGAGGTTCAATTCCCCAGGACCCACTTTAGCCAGATGAACAAGGGGGCGCAAGCATCTGGAGTTCGTTTGCAGTGGCTGGAAGCCCTGGCTCGCCCGTTCTCTCTCCCTCCCTTCCTCCTCCCTCTCTCCCTCTCCCTCCCTCCCTCCTTCCCTCCCTCTCTCTCTCTCTCTCCCTCTCTCTCTCTCTCTCCCCGCTCTTTCTCTGTCTGTCACTCTCAAATAAATAATAAAAAGGTCCAAAGCAATACTAAAAGGTATAAGAGAAAAATGTCAACTTATACAGACAGAAATATCAGAATAAAATCAGCTCTTTTGTTTTCAATCCGCAAAATCATAAATGTATAGAATAATGTATTTCAAATAAAAAATTTCAATGAAGAATGCTATGTCAAGCATATTTATGTTTAAAATTGGGAAAGAAATAAGGACATTTTATGTCAAGAACAAAGGAATGCAGTTCAGGGCTGGGGAGATGGCTTTGCGATTAAGCACTTGCCTGTGAAGCCTAAGGACCTCGGTTTGAGGCTTGATTCCCCAGGACCTACGTATGCCAGATGCACAAGGGCGTGCATGCCTTTGTAGTTCATTTGCAGTGGCTGAAGGCCCTGGCGTGCCCATTCTCTCTCTATCTATCTGCCTCTTTCTCTCTCTCTCTCTGTTGCTCGGAAATAAATATGTAAAAATAAACAAAAAAAGGAATGCAGTTCATGACAACCAAGTTAGTACTACAGAAGATACTTATAGGAGTACAGAGGAAGATAAAAGACTGTCTCAATTATGAGAGGACAGGAAGCAAAAACTTTTCTGAGAGAAATGGCTAAAGAAAGGAGTACTTAGAATGAATCTATTTTATCCAACACAATAAACCAAAAAAACCCCTAATACTAATTGGGGAGAAAGTAAATAACATAACATCAAAAAATAAATAACATAAAATCAAACGAAACAGTAAAGTAACCAACAAAATTTTAAGAAGTGGTACACATTTATCAATACTTTCCTTAAGTATAAATTACTTCAACTTAACAGCAACAACAAAAAAGATTGACTTCATTAGAAAAAGTAGACACAACTCTGTGTGGTCTTCCAAAAGCACACCTCACTAGTAAACAGACCTACAGACTGAGAGTCATAAGATGAGAACCATTAAGAAAACTGGGCAAAAGACATAGTTATTCTGATGTCAGAGAGTCCTGAAACCAAAATTTGTCAGAAGAGATGAAAAGCTATACATGTATATATATGTGTGTATATATATATATGTATACATATATTTGTCATTTGTTATGTGATATATATATACATATTTATATATATATACCAAATATATGTATATATAAAACAAATAACAAATCTGCCTATATTCAGCATCATGTTAACTAGAGAAAATCAGAAAACATTTCCTCATTTCCTCTACACTCTGGGATGAGAAAAGGGTGGCTACTGTCCACTCTACTTTTATTCAATATACTGTTTAAAGTCTTAACTAGCTCAGCAAGACAAAAGGAATAAATAAAAAGCTCAGGAGGGCTGGAGAGATGGCTTAGCGGTTAAGTGCTTGCCTGTGAAGCCTAAAGACCCTGGTTTGAGGCTCAATTCCTCAGGACCCATGTTAGCCAGACGCAGAAGGGGGTGCATGCATCTGGAGTTCATCTGCAGTGGCTGGAGGCCCTGAGGTACCCATTCTCTCTATATATCTGCCTCTTTCTCTCTGTCTCTTTGCTCTCAAAAAAGTAAATAAAGCCAGGCGGGGTGGCCCACGCCTTTAATGCCAGCACTCGGGAGGCAGAGGTAGGAGGATCACCGTGAGTTCGAGTCCACCCTGAGACTCCATAGTGAATTCCAGGTCAGCCTGAGCCAGAGTGAGACTCTACCTCGAAAAACCAAAAAAAGAAAAAAAAAATGTAAATTAAAAAAAGTAAATAAAAAATTTAGAAAGCATAGGAAAGGAAGAACTCAAAACATCCCTACATGCAAAAGACACATTCCTATACTTTAGAGATCATAACAAGTTTCCCCTACCTCCACTCAGAAAACTCTTAGCCAAATAACTGCTTTCAGCAAAGTAGCAAGATAGAAATTTAATACAAAAATCCAGTGGCTTTTATATATACTGATAAGGACCTTGTTGAGGAATTGGGGAAAAAATCCCATTGATATGGCTTACATACATCCAGAAATAAATCTAACAAAGGTGGTAAAATTAATCTAACAAAGGTGGTGAAATGCCTTCACAATGAAAAGACACTGAAGAGTAAATTTGACAAAGATACTACAAGTGGGAAAGACCTGCCATGCTGATGGGCTGACGCAACTGACAGTGTGTAAAAGGCTCTGTTATCAAAAGCAATGAACAGGTTCCATGCAGGTACTGTGAAACTCCCAATGCTATTCTTCACAGAACTACGAAGATGAAACGACTCTCAGGTTCACACAGAAGCACAAAGCCCTGAACTTTCTAAGCAGAGAGAGTGATGCTGGAGATGTTACCATACTCAGTCATGTGACAAAACCAGCATGGGACTGGCATGCGCAGCGCTGTGCGGGTGTTAGCTGGGAAAGGGGGCTGCAGATGTTTTATTTTCAGGATAGTCTAAATAACATTTGCATATCTGATACTTTGAAACTGATACTTTATTAATCATGGCAGTTCAGTATTTTTCTTTTCATATCATAGGTTCTTCATTTTACTTGGCAGCCAGCTATGTTTTCTTGGCAGAATCCAAGTCTCTCTCCTCTAGGGATTCACAAGGGCAGAAACTTGTTCAGGAGAGATTACGGAATTTGAATTGGTTCCAAATATTCTAAAAAGAGAATCTATAAATATCTTGCAGTATCAGCTTTTAAAATGGCGGTGATTAAAAGTCCTAGACTATATTTGCATATATAAATGGAAGAATTGCTTTTCTGCTAGAATGACTCAAGAGGTTTCTGGGAGCTCAATTCTGTTCAAGTTGGAAGATGTCTTAGTTAGTACCCAGTCCTTGGAGTGCTAAGCTCTCTTGTTATCTCCATCACTGGTCATAGGAGTTTATGGAAGGTCTCACTTTCCTGGGATGAGACTGGGCAGATACAGGGTTATGTCATTACTGATAAGGGAAGATTTCTTACCTAGGAAGATGATGTTTGAATGAATAAAACACCGAAAAGGTCTGCTTCTACTTTAAAGTCCCTTAGACATTAAGTTAAAGCCTTTGTTTTATTTTAATTTCTCATATTGGAGGTTGTGGGGCTTTTTTGGTTGTTTCATAACAGCTGATTTAGACAAAGAATATGTAAGTTTCTGTCTCTAGGTTTTGTGTTTGCTTATTTGTGCTACCAAATGGTGGGTACAGTTAGGTTGATATCCACTAATTGCACCATTGTTTACATAGTCATGAGAACATAGATCTTAGTTTCTCCTCGAAGATTTTTTTCCAGCAGGTAAGAATAACAACCTTATTGTAAATGTTGATATTTAAATATATTCATATCTTACACATTCATTGTGAATACTTTTATATCTCTCTGAAAGCCTGAGATAATGGGAAGGTGGTTTAAAAATATAAAAGAGTAGTCAACTGGGAAAATTTGTAGATCCACTTATAAGTCACACATTGTCGTGTGTCCTATGATCACACCATAGATGCCTGAAATACTAAGCACCTGTAATGAAATATGCATTGTTTTCAAGATACAGGATAAAACTTGAGATGTGTCTTAATGAGACAGCTGGTAATGGCTGTTATGTGAAAATACCTGTGCAATGCAACTAGTGTCTAGAGCTTATTGCATCATCATGGTAGTCATCTGAATTGGACATATGAAGCTAGGAAAACACAAAAATTAGTTAAAATATACAAAGCTTATTGGGTTATTTATCATTCATTTAACACATAACACTAGTTAATTGTCAATCTAATATAGTACAAAAATTGAATATCAATTTTGAATATCAAAATGTTAAATGAATGATAAATAACCCAATATGTTTATTACCTTATGCTCTTCATGAGACATTTTACATAGGTTAACATATAATTTCTTTTTGATGCATTTAATTTAAAATTACATGCCATCTAGAAACAAATGCCTTTGTGTTGTAGAACCTTGTATGGGATTTTATTTTTATTCTTAATATGACCCTAGTAACCATTTTAGAATATATTAATACATCAGAAAATGACATATCTACTCTCACCTACAGACATTAAATTTTTTTAAATACTGTATGTAATAATTTGTGTTTATAGTATGAGAAAATCATGTTCTTAAGAATCTATATTAATCTTTCTTCTTGGAATGAAAATGTTTGTTATACATGGAAAGCTTTGCAATACTTTCTTTTAGTTCATAAACTTTACATCTTTGGTAGTTCAAAAAATAAACTCTAAATACTTGATTTTTATAGTGAGACTAAATAATACAGCTGGTCAATAGGACCTACAACATTATGAAAGCTGACACTCATGCTTTTGAATAGGCTTTGCAGAAAATAGACCATGACACCAGAAGTGGACATTTAGAGCTGTGCCTTTGTCTGTAGCTTTAGGAAGGACATCTCTTCAACCAGATGAAGCAATGATGTGAATAAGACATGTGTAAGGTGCATTGTGAAACCTCTCTTCTCACATCCTAACCCACTCCCAAATCCTGTGTGTAGAGTCCACAGGCTAGCTTCTAGCAAAACATAATCCAATATAAGTAAATACTACATTTACTCATTATGCAAAATATAAAAACTAAACATTTTCTAATAGGTATTATTTTATCCTTTGTCCAATAAATAAAATAATCATTTTTTCTTGGACAATATTTATAATTCTTAGTAAATTGGCAGAAATTCTGATATTTTATTCAATTGCATTGTCTGGAGCATTAATAACTATTATTATTTTATCAGTGCCCAGTAGCCTTTCAAACACCTTACAGTGTACTTAAAAAAAAAAAAATCCTAAAAAGGGATGGAGAGATGGTTTAACAGTAAGGCACTTAACTGCAAAACCAAAGGACCCAGGCTTATTTCCCCAGGACCCATGTAAACCAGATGCACAAGGTGGCATATGCATCCAGACTTTGTTTGTAGTGGTTAGAGGCCCTGGTATGCCCATTCTCTCTCTCTCTCAAATAAAATTAATAAATAAAAATTTTAGGAAAAAAAGAAATAAACCCTTAAAAAGTTATTATTTTTTCCACGGGAAAAATTATTAAACATAGAAGTTTATTAAGGTACAGATAGTTCCATGGGTAATAAATGAGAGAATTTAAGAATGTCACACCCACACACTCCTCCACACACTGGCAGCAAAGCCCACATAATCACTGCACTCCCCCTTCCTTTCAGGAATGCCTTGGGTCTTATCTTAGAACACACTGACAGGAACTTAGAATCATTATTATGTCACGTTAGTCATTACATCCTGATTTAAAATATTCATTTATTTTCACATGTGTGATGTGTGCTTGTGTGGGGGGGCAATGTGTGTGGGGGGTGGGTGGGTGTGTATATCAAGTTCTCACTGCTGTAAATGAATGCCAGATGCTTGGGTAACTCTGCATCTCTCTACACTGGTGCTGTGGAATCAAGTCCAAGCTGGAGGCTTTGCAAGCAAGTACTTTTCTACTTATGCATGAAATTATCAAGCTCCTGGTTTCTCTTTGTTATATAATGGGAATAACATTGGAAATCACTATTTGAATATAAAATATGATAAAGTACAATGTCAGTAGAATAGAAAAAGGTCGGGTTGCACCAGTAGTGGTGTAGATAATATGAATGGAAAAGATTACAGGATCATGTAGTTCAGTTTCCTTTGTTCCAATGTACAAAGACCATGCCTTCGCACTAACCACACTTCTTTCCCTTGATTATGCTGTCTTTGGGAAAGAATATACACACTTAACTTCTCTTTCTGATTGCTGTTAGCACCTAAGGATGGCCTTGGTAGAAATTCATGTTTATTTTCTCAAGTTCCAAAGAATTCTGAATAAACAACACAAAGCAAAACACAATAGCTTCTGGTGCAGCAGTTACTAATTGTCATGAATTTGTTTAGTTCACTTAAGTGAAATTTGTTGAAAATCAGGCAAGTAAATGTAAATGTGCTATGAGTTCAGTGTAGGCAAGGATTCAATGGTAAGAATTAAAACTCCTGGAAAAGCAGACAGAGAAAAGCATACAAAGTGATTATCCAAGTAACACTTTTGCAGTTATTTGATACAGTCCAGTATCTTCAGTTTCATGAGTGATTCATAAAGACTGGACATCCTTTGAGAAATGAATGTCTGACCATTAACAAGATGTATCTGCATTCAGTGAGATGTTTCAAAAGAAGTGTTAATTTGGTACTATACAGATCATATGGAAAGTTAGGCCCACAAATATTACCTGGTCAAACAACTGTTTCTATGTCTGTCTGTATATTCAGCATTAACTGCCACCACTACAAAGTAAAATTGTTGGCAGTAGGAAGTCTTTTACTGTTTGTCATTACTGACTTCTGTGAAAGATGTGTGTGAAATCAACAATCATTAAATGTGTTAATAACTGCTTGGTGTTTGACTCTTCTTTCTGAACTGTCATCTAAGACATTAAGCTATTAACTTTGATGCTCAAAATAAAATCATCTGAGGAAAACTGAAACTGCTGAGGGAGGATCTATTGGGCTTCTTGGAAGAAGTCTTCAGTAGATGACTACTAAATGTTTGCTGCAGGTTTCTTACCATAGAGGAAAGGGGGAAGGTGGGCTTTGTGACTGAATGATTTCATGGCTGTGTTCAAAATTTTATCACAGGCACTGTTTCAGCTCCCTTCCCAGAAGGAAGTCTTACGGAAAAGTGAATGGGGCAGAGCAACAATGTCACAGAATTTATACTCCTGGGCCTCACTCAGGATCCTGCTGGGCAAAAAGTGCTGTTTGTCATGTTCTTACTCATCTACATTGTGACAATGGTGGGCAACCTGCTCATTGTGGTGACAGTTATTGCTAGTCCCTCCTTGGACTCTCCAATGTACTTCTTCCTTGCCTACCTGTCACTCATGGATGCTGTTTATTCCACTGCCATCTCTCCTAAGTTGCTTGGAGACTTACTCAGTGATAAGAAGACCATCTCCTTCACAGCTTGCATGGGCCAGCTCTTTATAGAGCATTTATTTGGGGGTGCTGAGGTCTTCCTTTTGGTGATGATGGCCTATGATCGCTATGTGGCTATTTGTAAGCCATTGCACTATTTGACCATCATGAAACGAAGGGTTTGTATCCTCCTCTTAGTGGTGGCCTGGGTTGGAGGGTTTATACATTCTGTGTTTCAACTCATATTTGTGTCCAGTCTCCCTTTCTGTGGCCCCAATGTCATTGACCACTTCATCTGTGACATGTACCCATTACTAGGACTTGCTTGCCGTGACACCTACTTCATTGGCCTCACTGTGGTTGCCAATGGTGGAGCCATCTGTGTGGTCATTTTCGTCCTTCTCCTGATCTCATATGGATTCATCCTTAACTCCCTTAAAACCTACAGTCGGGAAGGGAGGCGCAAGGCTTTGTCCACTTGTGGCTCCCACATCACTGTCATTGTTCTTTTTTTGTTCCCTGTATTTTCATTTATGTGAGACCTGTTTCTAACTTCCCCATTGATAAATCCATTAGTGTGGTTTTTACAGTCATCACTCCCATGTTGAATCCTTTAATATACACCTTGAGAAATTCAGAGATGAAAAGTGCTATGAAAAAAGCCTGGTGTAATGAAGTAGATGCAGGTAGAATTAGAGTGCGTATCCCACACTGAACACATTTGTTATTTATTCTGAGGAGAAAAAAAGTCAAACGACAATAAAGAACAAAACTTGGCAGTGAAAAAGGTTTTGTTTGTTTCTGTTTTCACGTGTAACAGTGGCCGTGTGTGTGCACCACAGCGCACGTGTGAAGATTAGAGGACAACTTCAGGTGTGGACCCCTGCCTTCCACCTTGTTTGAAGAAAGCCTCTTGTTGATCCCTGATCTGCTCCCCAGGATAGATGGCCCCCAATCTTCAGAGCATGTTCCTGTCTCCATTTCTCTTTTATGTGCACAGAGATCACAGTCAGTGCTAGAGCATCTAGCTTTACATGGGCGCTGGGATCTAAACTCAGGTATGCTTGCGTGGGTCACAAGAGGCTAATCCACTATGCAAAGTGGAACCTTTCATTGCAATCTAGCTTGATTTCTCAATGTTCTGTATCCAAAGTATATGGTATTTTCAACAGTTGTATCTTATTGCCCAGTTTGGTGGACAACCAAGAACAGCAACAATAGCTTAAGCTCCAGGGCTTCTTGACACTGCAAACAAACTTCAGATGCATATGCCACTTTGAGCCTGTCACTCAAGATATTCCCAGTTAGGAACCACAGGTTTATATGGTACCAATTTGTTTTGGATTTAGTTTTGTGTATACTCCCCTCCAGCCTACATTTTCCCTCCCCCAAAACACTTCCATCCTTACTATCTTTTCCTCTAGTTGTCTGGCAGGTATGTCTGCAATCCAAGCTACTCCAGGTTAGGAACCATAGATGAGGGAAAATATGTGGTGTTTGTCTTTCCGAGTTTATGTGAGTTCACTAAGTATGAACTGTTTCAAGTCCAACCATTTTCCTTAAAAAATTATTACATATTTTTCTTAATTTTAAGTAGAATTCTATTGTATAAATGTAGCACATCTTCACTATCCATTTGCCCACAATGGGCATCTGGGTTGATTCCAGTACTTAGCTATTGTGAATTGAGCCGGTATGAATGTGGTTGAGCATTCTTCAGTGAACAATGGAGCCTGTAGGGTAGATGCCCAGTAGAAGTATAGCTGGGTGAGTTGGTCACTCTATTTTCATCATTTTCAGGAGTTTCCACATTGATTTCCATAGTGGTTGTACAAGTTTGCACTCCCACCTGCACCAAATGACAATTACTCTTTCACACTTCCTTGCCAACATTTATTGTCATTTGACTTTTTAATGATTGCCCTCCTGACTGGAGTAATGTAGAATCACATAGTTGTTTTAATTTGCATTTTCCTGATGGTTGAGGATGTTGAACATTTTCTAGATGAGTGTTAGCCATTTGTATTTCTTCCTTTGAGAATTTCCTATTTAGTTCTTTACTTCATTATTGAGCAGATTGTTTGATAGTTTTAGCTTTTCGAGTTCTTTGTAGATCCTAGATATTAGGCCTCTGTCAGAGATGCAGCTGTTGAAGATTTCTCCAATTGTGGGCAGTTGGTAGGTTCTGTTTATGGTATGTGTTTAGTCAGGTTCATACTGCTGGCAGAAAACACTGGATCAAGACAGCTTTTGGAAGAAAGAGTTATTTTGGCTTACAGACTCTAGGGGAAACTTCATGATGGCAGGGAAAACAATGGCATGAGCAAAGAGTGGACATCACCTCCTGGATATTATCAGGTGGACAACAGGAATAGGAGAATGTGCTCAAACACTGGAAAGGGGACACTGGTTATAATACCCATAAGCCTGCCCCCAACATTACCCTGCCTCCAAGAGGAATTAATTCCCAAATCTCCATCAGCTGGGAACCTGGCATTTAGAATACCTAAGTTTTGAGGGGACACATGAAATAAATTACCATAATATATTTGTCCATACAAAAGCTTTTAAGCTTCAAGAGATCCCACTGGTTGAGTGATTAATTTCCTGGGCTGCAGGGGTATTGTTCAGGAAATCTTTCCCCACTCCTATATCATGGAGATTTCCCCCTGTTTTTTTTTTTCTCCCAATCATTTAAGAGTTTGAGGTCTTATGTTGGGGTTTTTAGTCCATTTGGAGTTGATTTTTGTTCATGATGAGATGAGTGTGTCTGGTTTCATTTTTCTACATATGATTATCCAATTTGTCCAGCACCATTTGTTGAAGATGCTGTCTTTTCTCCAGAGCACATTGTTAGTTCCTTTGCCAAAGATCAAGTAGCTGTAGTGATTTGACCTAAGAAATTTGTTTTCTGTTCTGTTCCATTGATCTTTATGTGTGTGTTTATTCCAGTGCCATGCTGTTTTTTTTTAATTACTTATGTATAAAGTGTGTATACAGCCATGTTGGTACTATCATTAGCTTCCTTCCTGTCCTCCCCCCTCCACAGTGACCCTCCTCATTGGGGAATGTGGGTCATGCATTGTGGGGTTAGACATCAGTTATGGCTAAGAGGCAATGTCTCTGTGTGTAATGACCCAACATATGGTTCTAACAATCTTTCCACCCCCTCTTCCGCAAATGTCCCTAAGCCACGTTAGGTTCATTTTAGGTCTACTTCAGGAATGAGGTCTTGGGAGCCTCTGTCTCTGGATATCTGGTTTGGTAGGAGCTGAGTGTTCTTGGTTTCTATCTCCTTCACCCTTTTGCTGGTACCAGGTTCACCAAGAACTCTTGTTCATTTCCCCAATCTTGATTTCAACTGGGGCCCAGGTGAGGTGCAATGGACTGATTCTCTCCTCAGGATCTGCGTACATCTGAAAAAGAAAAGTAAATTCTCCAACAGAGAGTGAAGTCAGTACCAGGGAAATGGGATAACTATAATTATTTTAGAGAGAGTTTAATGGGTATAGGCCCTCTTGTATCCCAAGATTAGTGGGAGCTTGATAATGGAGAGTGGGTTCCTTTTTGGATATGGTTCTGACTTGTTTCCCAGATCCAGCTATGGGTTCCATTCCACTGAGTGGATCCATTAGCCAATTCCAGAGCAGTTGGTTATCCACCATGGCTGTGTGCCACTATTTCACTTGTGTGAACATTATGTCAGGTTGTTTACTGCTGAGTAGCTTAGACCATGAGTTGCTTGGAGAGATGTTGGTCATTTTCCCCAGTCTCTCATGGAGCACCTTCTGGCACTAGACAATCTGCCTAGGGACGGACTCTCTTCCAAATTCCAGCCAGGTGACTCCATGTTCCATAGCAACAGCATACAGTGTCTATGGCAGTAGGATCTTACCACTAACCTTTGGTGGGTAATCAAGCATTCTGACAGAAATCTATCTTATCTCGGGAAACCTTATATGTCTTTCTGATCAACAGCTCATTATGGATGTTAACCATATGCAGGCACTGGGAGTTATAGGCCAGCACCAAGAAAAAGTGAAAAAAAAAGAGGTAATACAAAAGAGATAGAGAAGAAAGAGAAGATGGAGAGAGAGAGAGAGAGAAAGAAACAGGAAAAGATAGAATATTTAGGTAGTCTTCCTCATACCCTCACCAGGGCTCTGAAATTCAGGTGTTCCCTCTAAGGACCTGATTGATGAAAGTTCAACAATTTAGTTTGTATTTTATGGTGTAGAATTTTATGGTACCATTGCCATTTGGGTCCAGTTTTGTGGTCCATCCCCACCCTTACCCTCCTCTACCACCCCTCCCACCCAATTGTCTGGTCCTCAAGATGCTTATTAGGTATGTCAGCATCTTGGGCAGATTCAGGTTAGGAGCCACAGATGAGTGAGACCATGCAACAATTACCTTTCTGTGATTGGGTGAGTTTGCTGAGAATGATCTATTTCAGGTTTGACCATTTTTCTTCAAATTTTATTGTGTCACTTTTTCTTACTTCTGTGTAGAATTCCATCATGTAGACATCCCACATCTTGGTTATCCATTTGTCTAACAATGGACATCTGGGTTTATTTCAGCTCTTAGTTATTATGAATTGAGCAGCTATAAACAAGGTTAAGCAAATCTTTCTGAACTGAGGGATGGAGCTTTTAGGGTAAATTCCCAGTAAGGGAATAACTGGTTCTGTTGGTAACTCTATAGTCAACCTTTTTATGAGTCTCCATAATGATTTCCATACTGGTTGTACCATCTTGCATTCCCATCAAGAGTGAATGAGGGTTACTATCCCTCCACATCCTCTCCAGCATTTGTTTTCATTTGATTTTTTACTGCTTGCTGTCCTTACTGGGGTGAGGTGGAATCTCATACTTGTTTTAATTGTCATTTCCCTGATGATAAGGGATGATAGACATTTTCTCAAATGTGTGTTTGTCATTTGTATTTCTTCCTCTGAGTACTCCCTGTCCAATTTTTGACCCATTTTATGAGTGATTTGTTTGACTTTTTATTGTATATGTTTTTGAGTTCTTTGTAGATTCTAGAAATTAGGTTTCTGTCAGTTGTATAATGAGCAAACCTTTTCTCCCCAACTATGATGGTGTTGGTGGTTATTTCTGTTTTATTGTTAAGTAGGTTTTGTTGCATGAATTGTGGTACACATGCATTTGGTGCCTTAAGATTGATGATTGTGATATACTCTTGTTGGATCATTTCCTTGGTAAGAAAGAAGTGGCCTTCTTTGTCTTTTTTGATTACTTTTTGTTTGAAGTGCATTTTATCTAATATTAGTATAGCTATGCCTGCTTGTTTCTTATTTCCATTTTCTTAAAATATTGTTTTCCAGCCCTTCACCCCGAGTAGGTGTCTGTCTTCAGAGTTGAGTTGGGTTTCTTGAAGACAGCAGATTGAGGGGTCTAATTTTCTGATCCATTGTGTTAGTTTATCTTGATGGGTGAATTAAGGCCATTAATATTTAGGGTAACAACTGTGAGGTTTGATTTAATCCCTGCCATATTGTGGTGGTTTATGTGGTTTGGTGTTTTCATGGACTTTGTAGGTTTTTGTGCCTTCTCTAAGTTTGGTTACTGTTACTTCTTGTAGGAAATTGAGGTTGGTTTTATTTAATTCTTCAGTGTGGAGAATTCCCTGAAATACTTTCTGTAAGTTTGGCTTTGTGTTCATAGAATTGTAAAGCTAAGTTTTATTATGGAATGTTTTTCTTTCACAATCTCTTATGAGGGATAATTTTGCTGGGGAGAATAGTTTGATTTGGAAGCCATAGGTTCTTAGACTTTGCAGTGTTCAATTCCAGGCCCTTCTGGCTTTCAGGTTTCAACTGAGAAGTCTGAAGTCATTCTGATAAGGTTACTTTTATATGTAATGTGTTGTTTCTCCATAGCTGCCTTTAGGACTTTCTGTTTGTGATAGATGTTTACTGCCTTAATGACAATGTGTTTTGGAGAATTTCTCTTCTGGTCCAGTTTGTTTGGAGTTCTGTTAGCTTCTTGTAACTTGATGGGATTTTCCTTTGAGAGACTGGTATTATTTTCTTCAATAATTTTGATGAATAAGCTCTCCATGCCTTTGGTCTGTATTTCTTCTTCTGGTATTCCTATGATGTGAATGTTGGGACGTTTAAGGGTATCCCACAGTTACCTCATGTTCTGTTCACAGAAATTTTTGAACTTACTGAAACTTTTGGTCTCACAAACTGATTCTTCTGTTTTGTCTTTCAGTTCTGAGTTTCTATCCTCCACATGACTGACTCTATTCTTGAGAACTTCTATAGAGTTTGGGGCTTATTCAATTTGGTTTGTATTTTCTACTGCTGTTTTATTCATAGTTACCATTCCTCTGTCGAGTTTTCTTTTCACTTCATTTTATGATTTTCTTAATGCTTTTTGGAGGTCATCCTTGCATTTCTTTATGTCTTCATTGAGCTTATCCAGCTGGTAATAGAGGTCCTCATTTTCTTCACTCCCCTTCAGATCATTTAACTGTCTTTGAAATACTTCATGGTTCCTGGTTCTTTTCTATTAGGTATAATCTAGTGAGAAGAGCATTCATACCATTATTGGCCCTTTGTTGCTTTTCTGCAAGTTCTGCTGTTTTCTTGGTCAGGGTTACATAGCTTGTATCTTTATTTTCAAGTTCTGATCCTATTGTCTCTTCTGTGTTTGGGTTATAGACATACATTGTGGGACAGGGTCAATGCACTGGGGTGAGGGACATTGGCGAGTGAGATGGTATGTGGTAGTCCTCTGGGGGAATGCTAGCCTGCTGGTCTGGGTCCACAAAGGCGTGTGCAGAGGTGAGAGAGTCCTCCTGTGGACCATTGTGGTGTGGGAATGCCTGGTGTGGGATTCTAGCCTGCTGGTCTTGGTCTGCACATGGGGTGGGAGGCTGGGGCAAGTGGGATGGTGTTCACAAGCTTGTAGGCTCACGTGGAGCTATGCTAGCCTGTTGGCCTGGATTCCCTTGCCTGCAGTTAGTGCCAGGAGAACCTGAGGCTGGGACTGCATCCAGGACAGCTGCTTGAGGGGATTAGGGGATTGGTGGGCTACCTAAGAGCATGGGAATCAGCCAATTCCCTACTTTAATAGACCCTACTACTGGACTAGAGTGTATTAGAGTTTGCTCAACCCTAGGAGAACCAATTAACCCTAAAGATCTTGCTTTTCCTTCCTTGGGAGGTGCAGTGTAGTTAGGCAGATGCCATCTTGACTGGTATTTGTTACTATGGCTTTGTAGTATAACTTTAGATCCAGTATGGTGATACATTCAGAAGTGCTTTTATTGCTAAGGATATTTTTGGGTATCCCAGGCCTTCTGCCATTCCATATGAATTCTGAAATTAGTCTTTCTCTGTGAAGAATGATATCATGGTTTTTATTGGCATTGTGTTGAATCTCTGTATTGCTTTTGATAGAATTGCCATTTTCACAATATTAATTATAACTATTGAGGAGCATTGGAGGCTTTTCCATCTTCTTATGCCTGTCTCAATTTCTGCAGTGCTTTCATGTTTCCAGTGTATAGGTCTTTAACATACTTGTTTCATGTTATTCCAAGGTATTTGATTTTTAGGGATGTGTATTCAAAATGGAGAGCCTTATTGATTTCTTTTTCTTTCTTTTTTTGTGTGTGTATAGGAAGGCTACTGATTTTTGTGTGATGATTTTGAATCCTGCCATTTATTGACAGAATTTATCACCTTGAGAAGTTTTATGCTAGAGTCTTTTAGGTCACTTATGCATAGAATCATGGCATCTGCAAATAGGGCTAGTTCAATTTCTTCTTTTCTAACTTGTATACTTTCCATATATTTCCCCTGTCTTATTGCTTGGGCTAGGACTTATAGAATTATGCAGAAGAGCAGTGATGATAGTTGGCACCCCGCCTTGATCTTGTTCCCAATGGGAACTCCTTGAGTTTTTCTCCATTAAGTATGATTTGTATATAACCTTTATTTTGTTGAGGTATACACATTTCATGCCTAATCTCTGTAATGTTTTGATTATGTAGTGATGTTGTATTTTGTCAAAGACCTTCTCTACATCTATTAAAATGGCCATGTGGTCCTTGTGTTTAAGCCTATTTATGTGTTGTATTATGTTAATTTACTTACAAATATTAAATCATCCTTGTATCCCTGGGATGAAACCTCTTATCAAGGTGGATCATGCTTTTGGGATGTATTTCTTACCTTGGTTTGTAAGGATTTGTTCAAGATTTTTGTTTGTTTGTTTTTCAAGGTAGGGTTTCACTCTAGTTCAGGCTGACCTGTAATTTACTATGTATTCTTAGGGTTGCCTCGAACTCATGGTGATCCTCCTACCTCTGCCACCCAAGTGCTGGGATTAAAGGCGTGTGCCACCACACCTGTTCAAGATTTTTTTCATCTACATTAATTGGGGATATAGGTCTATAGTTTTATTGTTGTATCTCGGTCTAGTTTTGCTATTAGGGTGATTCAATCTTTTATTTTATTTTATTTTATTTATTTGTTTATTTTAAATTTAATTTATTAGTTTTCTTTTCAGCAAATACAGGCAATTTGGTACCATTGTTTAGGCTCATCCATGATCTGCCCCCTCCCAATGGACCCTCCTTGTTGATGTAAATGGGTCGTGCATTGTGGAGTTAGCCCACAGTTATTGGTATGATAAATGTCTCTGCATATCATGACCCAACATGTGACTCTGACATTCTTTCCACCCCCTCTTCCGCAAAATTTCCCTGAGCCATGTTGGGTTCATTTTTGGTCTGCCTCAGTGCTGAGGTGTGGCGGCCTCTGAGGCTCTGGCTCTCTGATTTGGTAGGAGTTGATTTTTCTCTGTGTTGGTCTCCTTCCCTTTTGTGTTGGTATCTGGTTCATCATGAAAACAAGGGTGATTCAGTCTTCATAGGAAGAGTCAGAGAGCATTCCCTATGCACTGATATTGTGAAAAAGCTTAAGAAAAAGTTCTTTGATGAAGGTTTGGTAGAATTTGGCTCAGTATATGTCAGATCTTGGACTTTTCCTTTTAGGGAGGTTTTTAATTACATTTTCAAACCCAGTCGATGTAATAGGTTGGATTAGGAGATTTGTCTGCTCTGAATTTCATTTTGGTAGGTGTTATGGGCCTAGGAATTTATTCATTTATCCCATATTATACAATTTTGTGGAGGGAAAGTTTTGGAAATATGTCCTGATGATTCTTCCAATTTCATTAATGTCTGTTGTGATCTCTCCCTTTTCATTTCTTATTTTGTTATTTGACACTTCTCATTTCTGTTTGATCAAATTGGCCAGGGGTTTATCAAACTTGTTTATTTTTTCAATGAGTCTTCTTTTTATTCCATAAGTTTTCTTAGTTTCCATTTCAGTAATTTCTGCTCTGATCTTTATCATTTATTTTCATCTGGAGCAATCATGGTTGGATTGTTCTTGTTTTTACAGTGTCTTTAGGTGGATGTTTTAGTTATAAATTTGAGGTCTCTCTGTTATGAAGGCATTTGGTATTATGAATATTCCACTTAGGAGTGCCTTTATTGTGCCACATAAGATTTTGATGTTGTGTTTTTTGTCATCATTTAGTTCTAGAAAAATTTACGATTTACTTTTTAAAATTTTTGAAAATTATTTATTTATTTGCAAGTACAGAAATATAGAAGTTAGATATACAGAGAGAGTGGGCATGCAAGGGCCTCCAGTCATCTGCGGAACTGAAATCAGATAGGCTTTGCAGGTAACTTCCTTAACCACTAAGCCATCGCTACAGTCCACAATTTCCCTTTTTGATTTTTTTTCCATCACACATCCATTATTTTATAGCATGGTTTTCAGTCCCCAAGAGCTGGTGCAATTTCTGTTGTTTCTCTTGTTATTTTCTAGCTTTGATTTATTGTGGTCTGATATGATGCAGGAAGTTAACCCAAAATTCCTGAATCTATGGAGGTATGCTTTCTACACTAACACATGATCTATCTTGGAAAAGGTTCCTTGAGCTGATGAGGAGAATGTGTATTCTATAGAATTGGGTAGAATATTCTGTAGCTATCTGTTATGTCTAGTTGATCTATAGTGCTGTTAATACCTATTTTTTTTCCTGTTGATTTTTTGCTTGGGTGATCTGTCTATTGATGGTAGCAGGGTATTGTAATCCCATACTATTGTAGTATTAGAATTTATTTCTGATCTGTTTCAAACAGATTTGTTTTATAAAATGTGTTGCATCTGTGTTTTGTGCACAGGTACTTATGATTGTGATGTCCTCTTTTTGTATCTTTCCCTTGATGAATAAAAAGTAGCTTTCTTTGTCCTTTTTGATTACTTTTGTTTTGAAGTCTATCCTGTCAGATTTAACATAGTCATGCCTGCTCATTTCTTCTTTTTACTTGTTTGGAAAATCATTTTCCAACCTTCATCCTGAGGCAGTGTCTATCCTTAGTAGCAAGGTGGGCTTCTTGAAGACAGAAGATAGAAAGGTCCATATTTTATATTGATCATGTTAACTTGTATCTTTTCATGCGTGATTTAATCCCTGTCATGTTGGAGGTTTTATAGGTTTTGGTGCTTTCTTGGGCTTTGTAAGTTTTTATGCCTGCTCTAGCTTTGGTTATTTAATTCTTTCTCTTGTAGGATCTTGTGGTTGGTTGGTTGACTCTTCTGTTTGGTGTATTCCCTGAAGTATCCTCTGTAGGCTTGGATTTGTGTTCACATAATCATAGTGCTAGCTTTTATCATGGAGAGTTTTCCTTTCACCATCTATTCTGAAGGATATTTTCACTGGATGTAATAATTTGGGTTGGAAGACATAGCATTTTAGATTTTAAAGTTCTCCATTCCAAACACTTTTGGTGTTAATTGTTTGCACTGAAAAATATGAAGTACATCATTTGGGATTTTCTTTGTACATAGCGAGTTGTTTCTCTCTTGCTGCTTGTAGCACTCTCTTTTTGTTTGTGTTTCATTGTTCAGTTCTCACTATGATGTGCCTTGGAGAGTTTCTTATTTGGTCCAGTCTGTTCTTCTCTATGAACTTCTTTTTTCTAGATAGTTCTCTCTATTGAAAGGGTGTGAAAGTTTTCTCCAATCATTTTGTTGAGTATGTTTTCCATGACTTTGGCTTAACTTTATTTCCTTTCTGGTATAGCCATGATCTGGGTTTTTGGTCACTTTAAGTTATCACACAATTCCCTTATATTCTATTCTTTTTTTTTTTTTTTTGATTGTTTGAACTTATCAAAGTTTTGGGCTCCTAAACTGTTTATTCTTTCTTGTCTTCCAGATTTGAAGTTCTGTCACTCACACCATTAACTCTGCTTGTGAGGGTTTCTAGAGGCTTTTATAAGCACCATTTGATTTTTGTTTTCTGTTTCACTTTTACATATTATATCCAACCTTTTGTTGAATTCCAATTTCTGATCATGATTTTATTTCTTGATGAATCTTGCAGTTTATTCAAACATTTAATTATGTCTTCATTAAGCTTAATCAGCTGGTTATTGATATTCTGTTTCTGCTGACTCACATTCAATTTATGTAACTCTTTTTTGAAGTCTCTGCTTTTCTTCAATTAAGTAAAACCTAGTGACAAAAGCTGTATGCTGTAAGAGATGATTCTGTAGCATTTCGTTTATGCAATTGTTCATTTTTTGATGATTTGCTTCCAGTTCGGTGATTTTCTTGTTCAGGGTTACATAGTTTATAGTGCAGATTACTCAACACAAACTTTAAAAGCCAGAAGGGCTTGGAATTACGTATTCCAAGTTCTGAAAGATAACAACTGTCAACCAAGATTACTTTATCCTGCAAAGCTATCTATCCAAATTGATGGAGAAATAAGGACATTCCACAACAAAAACAGGCTAAAGGAATTTATGTAAACTAAACCAGGTCTACAGAAAATACTTGAAGGAATTCTTAATGCCAGAGAGAATGCTAAACACACACAGAAGAAAATAGAAAAACATAAACCACACTTAAATAATAATTAAAACAAAGGAGAAAAGGGAAAACAGGAAACATCACAAAACAAGAAAAATGGTGAGAATAAATGCATACCTTTCAATAATAACTCTTAATATCAATAGCCTCAATGCACCATCCACAAGACATAGGCTTGCAGACTGGATTAAAAGGTAGGATCCTGCCATTTGTTGCCTCCAAGAAAATCATCTCTCAATAAAATATAGACATAACCTTAGGGTAAAGGATGGAAAATGATATTTCAAGCAAATGGGCCTAGGAAACAAGCAGGGGTTGCTATCCAAATGTCTGACAGGATAGACTTCAAACCAACATTAATGAGGAAAGATAACAAAAGTCTTTTTTTTTAAATTTAGTTTATTAGTTTTCTTTTCAGTAAATACAGGCAGTTTGGTACCATTATTCAGGCTCATCTGTAAACTACCCCCTCCCATTAGACCCTCCTTGTTAATGAAAATGGGTCGTGCATTGTGGAGTTAGCCCCCAGTTATTGGTATGATAAATGTCTCTGCAAATCATGACCCAACATGTGACTCTGACATTCTTTCGGCCCCCTATTCCACAAAATGTCCCTGAGCCACATTGGGTTCATTTTTGGTCTGCTTCAGTGCTGAGGTGTTGGGGGCCTCTGAGGCTCTGGCTCTCTGATTTGGTAGGAGTTGATTTTTCTCTGTGTTGGTCTCCTTCCCCTTTGTGCTGGTATCTGGTTCACAGGAAAACATCACCGTTGCTTATTTTGCCAGTTGTCCTTAGTTTCAGTTGGGCCCCTTTTGAGGTATGTTGGGGCAGCTCTCTTCTTAGGATCTGCATCTATCTGGAAAAGAGAAGCAGATTCTCCAACGGAAAGTGAGTTAGCACCCAGAAAATTGAGATAACACTTACTTTTCTGATAGAGAGTATGATAGGTGTAGGCCCTCTTATACCCCGTGATTGATGGTAGCTTGATATTGTAGAGTGGGCTTGTGTTTGGGTATGG
Source organism: Jaculus jaculus (assembly GCF_020740685.1). NCBI lineage: Eukaryota > Metazoa > Chordata > Mammalia > Rodentia > Dipodidae > Jaculus > Jaculus jaculus. Next base: position 175,235,040 of record NC_059102.1, on the reverse strand, counting down.
TTCTGACTTGTTTCCCAGCTCCAGCTATGGGTCTAGTACCACTGAGTGGATCAGTTAGCCAAATCAAGAGCAATTGGTTCCACACCATGGCTGTGTGCCACTATTGCACTTGTGTGTATTTATTGCTAATTAGGTTAAACAATGTGTTGCTTGGACAGAACTTGGTCATTTCCCACAGTCGCCTATGTAGCGCCTTCTGGCACTAGACACGCTGACTGTCTGGAGACTGAATCTCTCCTGGCTTCCAGGCATGTCATTCCATTTTACGCGTCAGCTGCATATGGAGTCTTCAGCAATAGGGTCTTACCACTCGCCTTTGGTGGGTCATCAAGTACTCTGACAGAAGTCTGTCATTGTTTTGGGAAACCTTGTAGGTTTCTCTGATCAAAATCTCATTGTGGATGGTAGGCCCAAGCTGGAAGTGGGGGTTACAGGTCAGTGTCCACTAAGAAATTGAGGAAAAACATAACTAATATACAAGAGTTAGAGAGGGGAGAGATAGAGGGGAGAGGGGGAGAGGGAGGGAGGGAAGATGTAGGAGAATTAGGTCAGTCTTGATCCTACCCTCTCCAGTGTCTTGTGGTTCAGGTGTTTCCTGTAAGGGTCTAGTGAAGGTTCAGCCATTTGGTCTGTCTTTTAGGAAGTAGAATTTTATGGTACCATTGCCGTTTGGGTCCGGATTACTGTTTTCCACCCTTTTATTCCCTCCCCGCCCTCCCATCCATCTTATTGTCTAGTCCATGAGGTGCTTGCTGGGTAAGTAAGGCATCTTGGGCAGATTCAGGTTAGGTGTTGCAGATGAGTGAGACTATGTGTCAATTTTTTTTCTGTGATTGGATAAATTCCCTGAGAATGATCTGTTCCAGATTCAACCATTTTTCCTCAAATTTCTTTATGTCGTTTTTTCTTACTGCTGTATAGAATTCCATTGTGTAGATATACCACATATTTGTTATCCATTCTTCTAATGATGGACATCTGGGTTGATTAGGGCTTTTAGCTATTACGAGTTGAGCTGCTACAAACATGGTTGAGCAAATCTCTCTGGCTTTTGGTTTGAAGGTTTTAGGGTAGATGCCCAGTAATGGTATAACTGGGTTTGTTGGTATTTCTATAGTCAGCTTTTTCAGAAGTCTCCATATTGCTTTCCAAAGTGGTTGTACCATCCTGCATTCCCACCAACAGTGAATGAGTGTCCCTGCTTCTCCACATCCTCGCCAGCATTTATTTTCATTTGACTTTTTGATGTTGGCTATCCTTATTGGAGTAAGGTAGAATCTCATAGTTGTTTTAAGTTGCATTTCTCTGATGATTAGGGATGATGAACATTTTCTTAAGTGTGTGTTTGCCATTTGTATCTCTTCCTCTGTGAATTGCCTGTTTAACTCTGTGCCCCATTTTGTGAGTGGGGTATTTGTCTTCTTATTGTTTAGACTTTTGAGTTCTTTGTAAATTCTAGAGATAAGGCCTCTATCAGTTGGATAACCTGCAAATATTTTCTCCCATTCTGTGGGTATTCTATTGGCTTTGCTTATTATATGCTTGTCTGTAAAGAAACCCTTCAGCTTCATATGATCCCAATGATTGAGTGACTGTTTAAGAACTTGAGCCACTGGGGTTTTGTTCAGGAAGTCTTTTTCCATTCCTATATCATGGAAAGTACTTCCTACGTTTTCTTCCAGTAGTATTCGAGTTTCTGGTCTTATGTTGAGGTCTTTGATCCATTTGGATTTGAGTGTAGTGCATGGTGAAATATGTGGATCAAGTTTTAGTTTCCTGCATGTGGTTATCCAGTTTGTCCAGCACCATTTGTTGGAGATGGTATCTTTTTTCCAGTCTATATTGTTTGGGCCTTTATTGAATATCAAGTAGCTATAGTTGCCTGACCCAAATCCAGGTCCTCAAGTCTATTCCATTGGTCTATACTCCTGTTTTTATGCCAGTACCATGCTGTTTTTATTACTACAGCTTTGGAATATAGCTTTATATCAGGTATGGTGATGACACCAGAGGTATTTCTTTTGCTGAGGATATGTTTGGATATGCGAGGCCTTCTGCCTTTCCATATGAAATTTGAGACCATTTTTTCTATCTCTTTGAAGAACACTGTAGGGATTTTAATTGGAATTGCGTTAAATCTATATATTGCCTTTGGTAGGATTGTCATCTTCACAATGTTAATTCTGCCTATCCAGGAGCATGGGAGGTCTTTCCATCTTTTCAAGTCCTCCTCAATTTCTTTTTTGAGAGTTTTTATATTTTCGTTGTATAGATCTTTTACTTCCTTGGTTAATGTTATTCCAAGGTATTTTATTTTATTTTTTTGTTGCTATTGAAAATTGGACTATGTCCTTTATTTATTTTTCTGTGTCTTTGTCATTTGCATACAGAAATGCTACTGATTTTTGTGCATTGGTTTTGCATCCTGCTACTTTGCTATAGGAGTTAATCACTTTCAGGAGTTTTGTGATGGAGTGTCTCGGGTATCTTACATATACAATCATGTCATCAGCGAATAGAGCTAACGTAACTTCTTCCTTTACAAATTGTATCCCTTTTATTTCCTTCTCCTGACTTATTGCTTGGGCTAGGACTTCTAGAACTATATTGAAAAGCAGAGGTGAGAGAGGACATCCCTGTCTTTTTCCTGTTCTCAATGGGAATTCCTCCAGTCTCTCTCCATTAAGTATTATTTGGGCCTTTGGAGCTTTGTATATTGCCATTATTATTGTAAGATGTGAACCGGCCATGCCAATTTTCTCCAATGTTTTGATCATGAAGTGATGTTGTATCTTGTCAAAGGCCTTTTCTGCATCTATGGAAATGATCATATGGTTTTTATGTTTAAGCTTGTTTATGTCGTGTATTACATTGACAGAATTTCGTATATTCAACCACCCTTGTGTTCCAGGGATAAATCCCACTTGGTCAAGGTGGATAATGCTTTTCATGTGTTGTTGGATTCGGTTTGTGAGTATTTTGTGAGGATCTTTGTATCTATGTTCATTAGGGAAATAGGCCAATAGTTTTCTTTTCTTGTGGCATCTCTGCCTCGTTTTGGGATTAGGGTGATACTAGCTTCATAGAAGGAGTTGGGTAGCTTTCCCTGTTCTTCAATTGTGTGGCACAGTTTAAGGAAGATTGGTTTGAGTTCTTCCATGAAGGTTTGATAAAATTCAGCTGGGAATCCATCTGGATCTGGACTCTTCTTTTATGGGAGGTTTTTTATTACTTTTTCAATCTCCATGAGTGTGATGGGTTCATTGAGGTGGTTGATCTGCTCTGCGTTTAGCTTTGGTAGATGATATGCATCCAGGAATTTATCCATCTCTTCCACATTTTCCAGTTTTGTGGAGTAGAGGTTTTTGAAATAAGTCCTGATGATTCTGCCAATTTCACTCATGTCTGTTGTGATCTCTCCTTTTCATTTTGAATTTTGTTAATTTGGAGCCTCTCCCTTTTTTGCTTGATCAAATTGGCCAGAGGTTTGTCAATTTTGTTTATTTTTTCAAAGAACCAGCTCTTTGTTTTGTCAATTGCCCTAATTGTGTCCTTGGTTTCCAATTCATTAATTTCTGCTCTGATTTTAATTATTTCTTTCCTTCTGGAGCTCTTTGGGTTGGATTTTTCTTGTTTTTCCAGTGTCTTTAGGTGGATGGTTAGGCTATTGATTTGGGATCTTTCTGTCTTTTTTATGAAGGCATTGAGTGCTATGAATTTTCCCCTGAGTACTGCCTTCATTTTGTCCCATAAGTTTTGGTATGATGTGTTCTCATTGTCATTCAATTCCAGGAATTTTGCAATTTCATTTTTTATTTCATCCACTATCCATTTATTGTTTAAGAGTGTGCTATTCAGTTTCCATTTGCCATTGGGGTTCTTGTTGGTGTTTTTGCTGTTGATTTCTAGGAATATAGCATTATGATCTTATATTATGCAGGGAATTATGTCGATTTTCCTAAATATGTGGAGGCTGTCTTTGTGACCCAGTATATGGTCTATTTTAGAGAATGTTCCATGGGCTGCTGAGAAGAATGTGTAATCTGTAGATTTGGGATGGAAAGTTCTGTAGATGTCTGTTAGGTCTAAGTGCTCTATGGTTTTGTTGAGCTCTCTTACTTCCCTGTGGAGCTTCTGTTTGGATGATCTGTCTATTACTGATAATGGCATGTTGAAGTCCCCAGCTATGATGGTGTTGGTGGTTATTTCCGTTTTATTGTCAAGTAGGTTTTGTTTTATTAACCGTGGTGCCCCTGTGTTTGGTGTGTACAGATTTATGATTCTAATATCCTCTTGATGGATTGTTCCCTTGATAAATAGGAAGTAGCCTTCTTTGTCCTTTTTGATTGTTTTTGGTTTGAAGTCAACTTTATCTGATATTAATATAGCTACACCTGCTTGTTTCTTATTCCCATTTGCTTGGAATATTGTTTTCCACCCTTTCACTGTGAGGAGGTTTCTAATTTAGTGGTAAGGTGGGTTTCTTGAAGGCAGCAGATTGAGGGGTCTAATTTTTTGATCCACCCTGTTAGCCTGTGTCTCTTGGTGGCTGAATTAAGGCCATTAATGTTTAGGGTGATGACTGTGAGATTTGATTTGATCCCTGTCATGTTGTGGTGGTAGAGGTGTGTTGGCATTTGCATGGAATTTAATTTTTTTTTTTTCTATCTACTCTGGGTTTGGTTGCTGTGATCTGCTTCTTGTAGGCATTTGTGTTTGTTTATTTGTTTCTTCTCTGGAGAACTTCCTGGAGTGCTTTCTGTAGGTTTGGTTTTGTGTTCATATAATTGTAAAGCTGAGTTTTGTCATGGAAAGTATTCCTTTCACCATCTATTATAAGGGAGACTTTTGCTGAGTAGAGTAGTTTGGGTTGGAAGCCATAGTTTCTTAGAGTTTGTAGAATATCATTCCAGACCCTTCTAGATTTCAGGGTTTACATTGAGAAGTCTGAAGTAATTCTGGTGGGGTTTCCTTTGAAAGTGGTGTGCTGTTTTTCCCTAGCTGCTTTTAGGATTTTTTCCTTGGTGTCAATGTCTAGAGTCTTAATGATAATATATCTTGGGGAGTTTCTCCTTTAGTCTAGTCGATTATTAGTTCTTTTGATTCTTGAATCTTGATGGGCCTTTCTTTTAAGAGACAGGGACGTTTTCTTCAATTATTGTGTTAAATAAGTTCTCCATGCCTTTGATCTGAAATTCTTCTCCTTCTGGTATTCCAATGATTCTGATATTAGGACGTTTAAGTGTATCCCACAATTCTCTCATGTTCTGTTCACAGGAACTTTTGAACTTACTGAAATTTTTGGACTCTCGAACTGTTTCTTCCATCCTGTCTTCCAGATCAGAGTTTCTATCTTCCACTACGCTGACTCTATTCTTGAGAGCCTCTAGCGAGTTTTGGACTTGTTTAATTAAGTTTGTATTTTCTACTACTTTCCTATGTATCACTTCCATTGCTTTGTCCAGTTCCCTTTTTCCTCATTTTCTGATTTTCTTGTTGATTCTTGGAAGTCATCCTTGCATTTCTTTATGTTTTCATTTAGTGTTGCCAGCTGATTTTTCAGGTCCTCTTTTTTTTCACTCTCCCTCAACTCTCTTAGCTGTCGTTGAATTCCTTCCAGTGTCTTATCTTATTGCTCTAGCTTAGTGATGGTAGCATCCACAGGATTATCTATCCTTTGTAGCTTTCCTGTCAGTTCTAGCAGTAGTTTGGTCAGGGTTGCATTGTTCATTGCTTCCACTTGATGTTCTGATCCTAAACACTCTTCTATGTTTTGGCTAGTTGTGGTCCTTGTTGGACTGGGTGATCTGTCTGGATTTTCTTGCATTTTATTTTTCACGCTTTCTTTTGTGCTGTGGTCTACACATGTCAGTGTATGGGTAGCTAGATGGATGGAGTAGCCTGGGATCTAGCCTAATGCAAATCCAAGGCAGCCTGGGTCAATTGCAAGCAGCCAGGGTTTTTGCTCTCTCTTGCCAAAGCCGCCTATCTATAGGCTTACAGGGGCACCAAAGTTGCCTGAATTCTCACCCAGTAATGCACCTAAGCTGCCTGCCTTCGAGCTTGAAAGGGGACTGAGGCAGCAAGCCCTTAAGCTGCCCAAACTCTGGCTGGGTACACTGGGGTCTGTAAACAGTCTGTGCTCTCCCGCCTCAGGGGAGTGGGGGATGGGTGGCGATGTACAGGTAGGGGATGGCACCTGTGCTGGTGCTAGTGACTCAGTGTGGACTTTTGTGGCTCTTGCTGTGGGACTGGGCCCGTTACATGTGCAATTGTAGTGCAGAGGCAAATGAGGTGGGTACGGGATCAGGACACAGCAGAGGCTGACCTGCTGCAAGTGATGTGAGCACAGCAGCAGTTTATCTGGCAGCCACCTATTCACGGCAGGGGTGGCCCCCACGGGCCTGTGAACCGAGCAGCACGTGGCTGGTCTACTTGCAGGATCAGAGAACAAGGGCCAGGTAGGAGGTCTCAGCTTCAGTGCAGCAGGCTGGCAGGTGTGGCTGGTGGGTGCCCGATCAGAGCACAGCCAATTGGGGCATGCGGAGGGTGCGTGGGCGGGGGGGGGTGTACGGGGGGCAAGGGGTGCGACGGTGTGTATGGAGCGAGTGGGGCACGCGGCGGAGGGGGGCACGGGGTGCTCAGGGACACCGGGTGATCATGGCGGGGTGTGCGGGATGCATTGGGGCGCAGGGGGCGCGGGGGTTGGGTGCCCCATAGGGGCGGGGGGCGCACCCTGAGATCTGGGGGGTGCACGCACAGGGGGGGTGTGCAGGGCGCGGGGGGGCGCGAGGCACCCCGGTGGGCACAGGGGGGATGCGGGGTGCCACGGGCACACGGGGCTCGGGATGTGCATGATGCACTGGTGCGTGCGGGTGTGGGTGCACGAGGGGGCTCAGGGCGCATGGGGGGGCATGGGGCACTCTCGACACGCTGGGGGGGTCGGGGCACGTGGGGGGGTCGCTGGGTTCACTGGGGGGGGCGGGGGATGCGCGGGAGTGGGGCCACCGTGGCACCGGGCCGCGCTGATGTGGCTGGTCAGGGCGGGCAGGTTAAGGGGGCGTTGGTCGTGGGGGTGTGTGCTTCCCTGTTTTACCCCAATCTGTGCCCTCCCTCTTGCAAAAAGTTCCTAATTTCCCTCTAATAATTGCCTATTTTTTTGTCCTTGTTATCTGTAGTGCAGCTAGGTAGTCGCCATCTTGACCGGAAGTCAACAAAGGTCTTTTTATACTGATTAAAAGAACACTCCAGCATGAGGACATTACAATCCTAAACATATATGCACCTAACATGTAGGCTCCCAGTTTCATCAAACAAACACTACTAGACTTACGGTAACAGAAAACATCAAATGCAATTGTAGTGGGAGACTTCAATTCCCCACTCTCATCAATTGACAGGTCATCCCAGCAAAAATGTAAGCAGAGAAACATCTGAATTAAATGATGTCATAGAACAAATGGACCTAACAGGTATCTATAGAACATTCCATCCAAATGCTGCAGAATATATTTTTCTCAGCAACACCTGGAACATTCTCTAAAATAGACCATATATTAGGACACAAAGCAAATCTCCATAATTACAGGAAAATTGAGATAATCCCTTGTACTCTGTCTGACAACAATGGGATTAAACTGCAAACCAGCAACAAGAAAAGCCATGGAGCATACAGAAATTCATGGATACTAAACAGTACACTATTGAATGATCAGTGGGTTATTGAAAAAAACAAAAAGGAAATCAATAAATTCAGAAATAAAATGATGATGATAATACAACATACCAAATCCTTTGGACACAATGAAGGCAGTCCTAAAAGGGAAATTTATACCTCTAAGTGCCTTTATTAACATTAAGAGCCAGGCATGGTAGTGCATGCCTTTAATCCTAGCACTCTGGAAATAGAGGTAGGAGGATCTCCATGAGTTCAAGGCCACCCTGAGATTACATAGTGAATTCCAGGTCAGCCTGGGGTAGAGTGAGACCCTACCTCAAAAAACAAACAAACAAAAAAATCAGGAGTTCACAAATAAAAAATTTATTGCTTCATCTTAAGCCCTTTGAAAAAGAAGAACAAGGCAAACCAAAAAGCAGTAGGTGAGAAGAAATCATAAAGACTAGTGCAGAAATTAATGAAATAGAAACCAAAAAAAAAAAAGAAATCCAAAGTATCAATGAAACAAAGAATTGGTTCTTTGAAAGGATAAACAACATTGATAAGCCTTTAGCAAATTTGACCAGAAGAAAGAGAGAAGAGGCAAAAATTAATAAAATTAGAGATGAAAAAGGCATCATTACAACAGATACCAAAGAAATTTAGACAATTATAAGGACATACTTTAAGAGTATATATTCCTCTAAGTTTGAAAATCTGAAAGAAATGGATGACTTCCTTGAATCATATGACCTACCATAATTAAATCCAGATTAGATAAACCATTTAAATAGACCTATAACAAATACAGAGATCCAAGCAGTTATAAAAAGTCTCCCAACTAAAAAAAGCCCAGGTCCATATGTATTCACTGGTGAATTTTACCAGACCTTCATGGAAGAACTAACACTAATGCTTCTCAAGATTTTTCATAAAATAGAAAAGGAAGGAATTCTAACCAACTCCTTCTATGAAGCCAGCATCACCCTCATACCCAAACCAGGTAAAGTCAGAACAACAAAAAAAATTACAGACCAATCTCCCTCATGAACATATGTGCAAAAATTCTGAACAAAATATTGGCAAAAAGAATACAAGAATATAGTAAAAAGATAATTCACCCTGACCAAGTTGGCTTTATCCCAGGGATGCAGGAATGGTTCAACATACGTAAATCAATAAATGTAATACATCATATAAATGGTCTGAAGGACAAAAATCACATGATCATTTCAATAGATTGGAAAAAGGCATTTGACAAAATCCAACATCCTTTCATGGTAAAAGTACTACAGAAACTGGGACTAGAAGGAAAATATCTCAACATAATAAAAACTATTTATGACAAACCTACAACCAGCATAATAGTAAATGGTGAAAAACTTGAAGCTTTTCCACCAAACTCAGGAACAAAACAAGGGTGTACACTGTCCCCACTTTTATTTGATATAGTACTGGAAGTCTTAGCTATAGCAATAAGGTAAGAGTCACTCATAAAAGGGATACAAATTGGAAAGGAAGAGATCAAATTATCACTGTTTGCAGATGATATGATTCTATACAAAAAAGACCCTAAAAACTCTACCAGCAAACTGTTAGAGCTGATACTTTTAGAAATGTAGCAGGACACAAAATAAATACACAGAAATCAGTAGCTTTCCTATATACTAACAACAAATGTGCAGAGAATGAAATTAGAGAATCTCTTCCATTCACAATTGCCTCAAAAAAAAAAAAAAAAGTAAAATACCTTGGAATAAACTTAACTAAGGAAGTGAAGGAGCTGTACAATGAGAACTTTAAAACATTCAATCCAGAAATTGCAAAAGACACAAGGAAATGGAAAGATATACCATGTTCTTGTATTGAAAGAATCAATATTGTGAAAATGTCAATCGTACCAAAAACAATCTGCACATTTAATGCAATCCCCATTAAAGATCCAATGGCATTCTTTACAGGAATAGAAAAAAAATCCAAAATTTCATTTGGAAGCACAAAAAACCTCGAATAGCCAAAACAATTTTGAGCACAAAAGTAAGGGTGGTGGTATTACCATACCCAATTTTTAAGCTATATTACAAAGCCTTAGTAACAAAAACAGTATGGTATTGCCACAAAGACAGAAATGTAGACCCATGGGACAGAGTAGAGGACCCAGATGTTAATCCAGGCAGCTACAGCCATCTGATTTTTGACAAAAATGCCAAAAATATTCACTGGAGAAAAGACAGCCTTTTCAACAAGTGGTGTGGGAAAACTGCATATCTATATGTAGAAAGATGGAAATAGATCCTTATCTTTCCCCATGCACAAGAATCAAATCCAAGTGGATCAGGGATCTTATATCCGACCTGGAACTCTGAAATTGCTAGAGGAAAATGTAGGGGGAATCCTTCAACATATTGGCATAGGTAATGACTTTCTGAATATAACCCCAATTGCTCAGAAAATAAAACCACTACTGGGCTCTCATGAAATAACTAAGCTTTTACACAGCAAAGGACACTGTGAATAGAACAAAGAGACAACCTACAGAATGGGAGAAAATCGTTGCCAATTACACATCTGGCAGAGGATTAATATCCAGAACATAAAAATCTCAACAAACAGAACAATAAGGAATCAAATAACCCAATCAAAAAATGGGCTATGGAACTAAATAGAGAGTTCTCATCAGAAGAAATACAGATGGCACATAAACATCTAAAAAATGTTCTATATCCTTAGCCATCAGGAAAATGCAAACTAAAACTACCTTGAGATTCCATCTCTCTCCTTTCAGAATGGCTACCATCAAGAAAACAAATGGCAATAAATGCTGGTAAGGTTGTGGTAAAAGGGGAACCCTTCTGCATTGCTGGTGGGAATGTAATCTGGTATAGCCATTGTGGACATCAGTGTGAAGTTTCTTGACACAGCTAAGAATAGATTTGCCATATGACCCAGCTATAGCACTCCTATGTATATATCCTAATGACTCTTCTCACTACCTTATTGACACTTGCACAACCATGTTTATTGTCGCTCTATTCACAATAGCTGGGAAGCGGTACCAGCCTAGATGTCCCTCAGCTGATGAGTGGATAATGAAGATATGGCAATTTACACAATGGTGTTCTACTCAGAGGTAAAGAAAATTGAAGTTATAAAATTTGCAGGAAAATGGATGGATCTGGAAAGGATTATACTAAGTTAGGTAACCCAGGACCAGAAAGCCAAACATCGCATCTTCTCTCTTATATGAGACTCCTAGCTAAAAATGTATAAGTTTGTGTGTTATCTGGAACCAATAATCAGTAGCAGAGCTCATAATCTATAAAAAGGCTATAAGGGAGGGAGGAGAGGGAAGGTCTTAAGAGGATAGTATTGTATATACAGGGAGAGGCAAGGCATAAGTGAGGTCATGGGAAGAGAATGTATAAAAGTAAGATGGGGGGGGAGGTAATCAAAATTCAGTATATTCTGAATAATACATATGAAAACCTACTTTTTTGATAATGGCACATCCAGAAGCCATATATTGTTACTTGAAAATTTTCAGTGCCTGGGATGGGATACCTTCCATGAGTCATTGGACAAGGAGGTCAATGTTGCCTCCAAAACATTATAGGCTATTGGCAAAGCCCTTGGTTCCCCATGAGAAAGAGATGGTAAGACCCTATTGCTGAAGACATCACATGCCTGAGTGGCAAAGTCACTGAAGAATCAAGGTGGTGCTGAGCAGAAAACCTTCTCTGTGTAGCCCAGCCAACTGAAAACTGGAAAAAGCTATCCTGTATGCAGTCTTATGGGAGACAGAAATCATCAGTGCTGAAAACAGTGGACACTGGAACCCTCAGGTTTGGCCAGACAGGCCAAATGTCTGAATGAGTGCAATAGTGGCATGTCTGCTCTGGGGGAAACAAACAGCTCTCTAACTGGACTGAAGACCCACTCTATGGAGGGAATACATGCCTGGTACTGAAAACTTAATCAAAAGCCTATGGCAGGAGAGGTCATGAACCTTAGGGGTATAAAGACTGCTCTTGTATGGGTAAATGCATATATTACTTTCACCAAATTGCCCTGAAACCACTACAGTTAATGTTCATACTCATATATTAATGCTACTCTCACTTCTGGTTAGAGAACCTTCTCTTTTCAGATGGAGATGACCGCTGGAATGATCCAAAGGGAAACAGTTCTGAGAAAACAGTATGGAGGAGTGTCCAGCACTGAAACATCTCACACCCTCCAAGGTTCAGGGTCCATTGTGGAAGAGGTGGCGGAAAGAATGTGAAAGCTAAAGGAAGAGTACCACTCTCAACGTACAACTGTCCAGACAGAATTTGGCCTCAATATCCATGATCTCACAGTGCCTAGCAATACCCACATAAGACCCTCATAATAGGAGATAAAGATGATGACATTAAATTAAAAGAGAGACTAATGGACAGAGGGAGGAGATATGATAGCGAGCAGAACTATGAAGGAGAAAGTGGAGGAGGGGAGAGAAGGGAAATATCATGGTTTGTTGTCTATAAGTATAGAAGTTGTCAATAAAAAATATATATAATAAAAATGTATACCTACATGGAAAAAGTGAGTGGAACATTAATATATGGTCATGATAATAAATCTTTAGAGGAAAATTTAGTGGGTATAATATATCCATTTAGCCAAACAACAAAATTATTACCACACCTCAGAGCTTATGACTTCCCTATCCTAGATTTATAGTATCTGGAATGAATTTGCCTCTGTAGGGAAGGGCTCAGATCTGATCTAAGAGTAGTTGGTTTCCCTCATAACACACAGGTCATGATTGACGCAGTTGATACATTTGATTTGGTTGGCCAGCTGTGTGCAGCTTACAAGGAGCCAGTGTTTTAAGAGTATTTATAACTTTTCTCTCCTAGCAAGCTGTACAGTATTTTCAAGCACTATGGCAGCTAGTCAACAGAAACATACCCATTTGCTTTAGCAGTTGAGTGGGATATAGTTTTTTCAAACATTTATTCTAATGATTTTGTGAATTTCATTGACATTTGCTGTAGTGCCTCCTTTTTCATCTCTAATTGTATTTATTTTGGTCTTCATGCTTAACATTTTGATTGTTTTGTCTAAGGGTATGGTGGTTTATCTTTTGAAAGAAACATTTCTTTATTTAATTAACTCAGTTTTTCCGTATTATTTCATTTATTTCTGCCTGATATTATTTCTTCCCATTAATGCAGTTCGTACTTGGCATTTCCTTGTTTTTCCAAGGCTCTTGGGTGTATCATTGTGTTACTTATTATCTCTTTGATTTTTCAATGTAGGCACTTCTACCCATAAACTTCCCTCTTATGACTGTTTTCATTGTAGCCCATAGGTTGGTATGTCATGCTTTCATTTTTATTTAATTGTAGAAATTTTAAATTTTTATCTTGAGTTCTGTATTGATGATCCATTCATTATTAAATAGTACCTTGTTTATTCTTCATGCAATTTTCATGTGTTCTATTGTTTCTCTTTCTATTAATATCTAGTTTTACTCCTAGGTGATCAGACAGAATACAATAAGTTATTTAAATGATCTTGTCTTTGCTAAGACTTGTTTTGTGTCTAATATTATCTTTTTAAGAGAAAGCTCTATGGGCTGCTGAAAAAAAATGTGCATTCTGGAGTGCTTAAATAGATTCCTTTATTGGTGTCTGTTCAGATTATTTACTCTATGATGTCATTCAACTCAGGTATTTATTTCGGTTTGGGTATCTAGTCTATTGGGGACAATGGTGTATTGAAGTCATCTAGTGTTATTGTGTAATCTATGACTGTATCTAGTAGTATTTGTTTGGTGAAGTTGGATTCACCAGCATTTAGTAAATATGTATTTAGAATTGTAATGTTCTCCTGATGGATTTTACCCTAATCAATATAAAGTGTTTAGCTTATTGGTCTTCTGACTTTTTTATTGTAAAGTCTATTTTATTAGATATTAGGACAGCATCTGCATTACCTCCTTTGCTTATTGCTATGATATTAAAAGAAGCAGTGTAAGGAGAGTCATTATGTTACTGTACAATTCCAGGGAATACAGCCCATCATCAAAGGGAAGCAGCAGAAGCAAGAGGCAGGTGGTCACATGAAATCCAGTAAGAAAGAAGTCAGCAATGGATGCTGATATCCACATTGTTTCCAATTTTTTTTTTTTTCAGTCTGGGATCCCATGTCACATAATAGTTTCACCTACAGGTAGGGCAGGTCTTGCCACCTTAATTAGTATAATATTCAAACTCCCTCATGGATACCAACAGAGATTTGTTTCCCAGGTAATTCTAAATCTAATAAAAATGACAACCCAGGTTACCCTTTGAAGAAATATCTGCTTGTCTCACAGTCACATTCTCTTGCAATACCTTTTCTCATCATTTTACCATAAGATTTTGTAATGGTGGCATGCATTTCTTAGATGTAACAAATAACATATATCCTGTTTTTCTTTAATCCAACCTGCTAGTCGGTGCTTTCTGATTGGGTAATTGAGACCATTAATAATCAGAGTTATTATTGAATGATGAATATTAATTCTTGTCACTTTGGTGATTTTGTAGTGTTTTATGTTTTCCAATTGCTTGTCTACTTATTTAAAGTTCTAGTGTGGTTTATTTATTCCTGCAGCAATGTGGCTGTCTTTACCTTTCTCTTCCGTGTAAATGATTCCTTCAAGTATCTTCTAGATAATAGAATTGGATAAGTGATTATGCATTCCTTTATCATATTTTTAAATTTATTTATTTATTTATTGAGAGAGATAAAGAATGACAAAGAGAGAGAGAGAGAGAAAGAATGGGTGCACCAGGGCCTTCAGCTGCTGCAAACAAACTCTAGAAGCTTGAACCACCTTGTGCACCTGACTTACATGGGTCCTGAAAAGTTGAACCTGAGTCCTTTAGCTTTGCAGGTAAGTACCTTAATCACTAAGCCATCTCTCTAGCTCCCCCCTTAACATATTTTTATTTTAATGGAACTTTTTTCTCTGTCAATTCTGACAAAGTTTTCCTGGGTTTGCCTGGTTAACTATCTTTCAAAGTTTGAAATACATCATTCCATACTACCTAGTTTTTATAGCATCTGTTGCCAAATCTGTTTTATGATATTGGTCCTGTCTTGGAATTTGGTATTTCTCTCATAATTTTCAATTAACTAACTTTTTTCTATGTAGATAGTGTGATAAGCATAATATAACATAGGGAGATTTTTTTCTGGTTTGTCTGGTGTGCTAAGTTCTTCCTTACTTTCACGAGCTTCTTTTGGACTAGATTTGTGAAGATTTAATTTTTCTTAATACTATTTCATTGAAAATGCTTAGTGTGTATTCTTCTCCTGTGCCTATGATTCATAAATTTGGTATCTTCATAGCATATGATAAATGTTGTTTATACTTTCTTATTTATTTATCTTTGTCACTATCTGAATGTTCCAATTTTAGTGCCTTATCTTAAAGCCCTGATATGATGTTCTCCCTTTGATCCATTATACTGGTCAGGTTTTCAAGAAGACTTTATATTTGATTTGATTTATTGACATTTTATTTCCAGTATTTGGGGTTTAAAAATATTTCTATAACTTTTATTTAAATTGTTTCATACCCTTCAATGATTTCATTCAGGTGTTGTGTCCTGTTACATTTATTGAGACATTTACTTTTGTTTACTTTAATTGCTTTGAAAATAGTTATGATTATTCTTTTGGATTCTTTGCCTATAATTTTATATAGTTCACTCTCCTTGAAGGCTATTACTGTAGGATTAGTAAATTTTGAAGGCATCATGCTGCTTGGTTTTACATGATTTTTTATGTTTGTGTATTGGGGCTTGTGCATCTGGGTTATTTTTTCAGTGGAAGTATCTGCAATGTTCAAGAGTTACTAGGTTTGAGTTAGGGGTTGGATGTCATTTTTATTTGATACATTTGTAGTGGTCATAACAGGCTTAATCACCACTGCTCTTGTGGGTAAAAACAGTATAATAATAATTGCTATTAAGATTATGGCCACTGTAACAATACAATAATACGTGCTTTAAATGTTAATATGTTTTTGAAGTAAAGCTCCAGTAAATACCATGTGCTAACACATTAGCTGCTGTTTTAAGGGAATGTCAAAAGAAAGGTAATGTTGATCAGTGCAGGGTTGATGAAATTAGTGGAAGAAATGAACAGAGTATGAAAAAGGTGACATATTAAGCAGCTTTGACATAAGGTAGGCCAAAAATAAATGACTAAATTAATGTTTTCAGATAAGACTGTCAGAATTTAAGATACTGAAACACCGATACCACACACACTCCCTGTGATATTTTGGGGGGAAAGTCTATCAAAATAAGACCTGTATTAGGATTCTGTAGAACAGAATGGATAGAATAAATATATATTACAAAAGGGATTTATTAGATTGGCTTACACAATATGGGCTGCTGGGTAGTCCAACAATGGCTGGCTGTAGTCTGGAGAGGCTGAGAAGCCAGTAGCTCCTCATTCTATGAGGATGGATGCCTTATTAGTCCCATTCTAACATAGAATGCCTTGAGAACTGTTGAAAAGTAAAAGAAACAAAGAATGGCAACAATGGGAAGGCTCATACACCAACAAGTAGCATGGTCTGGCTGGAATAGGCACTTAATTTTCCTGCAATCTCTTTATATTGAGACTTCAGCTGGAAGGTCCAGCCACTCTGGGGAGACAATATTCCTCTCAGTTAATTCTTCCTGGAAATTCCCTCCTAGACTTGCTGAAGATGAATGTTTTTTACTTGATTCCTGACCTAATCAAATTGACAATGAAGAATAATTATCACAAAATGAAGAAAGACAGCAGAGGGCAAAAGGATGAAAAACAATAAAAAGATGGAAGAAAGGATATGAGCAAGGCAAATAGAAGTGGCTTGATAATTAACCTTGGGCAGTAAGCAAAGGAGCTGCAAATGTGAAGGAAAGGAAATTGGATGGGAGTATAGCATCTGAATGTTGTCCAGCCTGCCTGCTAGTTCCAGTCTAGAATTCTCTTTCTGGGTGTTTTTCAGACACTTGGGTATTCCTTTGTGAGATCTTATCACATATGTTGTTCACATGTCTGGGCCAGTCCATTAGGGTTCTAAGTTTAAATGCTGTTCTTGTGTCTCTGCTGTTGTGAAGAGATAGATTCACAGGTACTGATATGATCCAATATAAGTTGATTAAGTGAAAAGAAGTGATTTTTAATAACACAACCTATTTTGCTTTTAGTAGATTTTTATTTGCTTCTAGGTAGATTTCCTTTGTCACTAAATTATCAAGGTAATTGTCCAAGAAGTCTCTGTAAATACAGAGTCCATTGGAAAGAGCATGTAAAAGGTTTCAGCTCTCCAGGGCATGATACAACAGAGAATTTTATTTACAGCAAGTGCTTTGGGGACAATTTTAATAAGTCAATTAAATTTTTTTTGGTTCATTATTAAGTTACTAGTCATACCTTTCTGGTACCTGGTATATGAATTCTGTTTGGATATTAATGGCAAATCTAGATATAAGATAAATATCATTTACATAGTAAACATGAGAAATAATAGCACAGTTTTGTCAATGCTGTAATTGAGGCAAAACATTACATTAAAGTTGATCCAGCACTTTGCACAAATAACTAAAATGCTATGAAAAACAAGATTAACTAATTTGTGCAGTAATATATGAAGATCAATTTTAAATTTTTTTGAGTCTTGGTACATACTCTCAATGACAAGTCTCAAATTTGATAATTATATGAGTATATCAACTGTTTATTCTTGAAGCCAACTCTAGCTACATCCGTTACTTAAACTAAGAAACACTAGGAAATGAAAGCAGATGCTTCTGTTCCGTGCATGCTAAAAGATCATGTCTGTGTGGCAAGACACTTTTACCTGTAGTGACTGAGTGGGTTCTCATCCTTTCTTTGCAGTCACACCTGGACTTACAAGGTTAAAATTCTCACTCATTTCATCACACTTACCCATCATTTTATAGGACTAACCATAAAATTGCAGAAGCCTTGATATTTTGAACCAAGTGGCCAAAGAGGAAATAAAAACACCCAGGTAACATGAAAACTGTCCACTGTTTTTATAATAGGACAAATCAAGTTTACTTTATATGAATTATGTGTAATTTAAATAGTAGGTTTCTAATTTCTCTCAAAAGTTTTATTCCAGGATGAAGAATTAGATAGTGCATTTACCTTCTCCATTCTATATTGCTGGGATAAATACAATGACACTAATTTTCTCCAAGTTTTCTATGATACTGTTTAAATGCATACCAAAGTAGAAGTCATGTGGCAAAACATAGTAACATATTTGAGACAAATTTTCTTCACATTAGCATTGTTATTATTAGACAATTTATATAACTTTGAGACTCACAGTTATTTTTATAGAGACCATGCCTATGATATTTTAAAATGTTCTATTTCTCTGTGTTTTATTTCTTTTTTATGGTAGCAAAATATGTACAATGTATTGTAAAAGTATCACCATAGCCTATTCCACATTGAATCACTGTAGCCATTGCCAATAGGTTCCAATCATTTCCTCCTTCCACCAACCCATAATAACCATGATCGTTTTTCTGTTTCTATGAATATGACTTATCTAAGTACCTCATAAAATAAAATTTCTCCCTTTATATTTGACTGATTTAATAACTTGTCATACTCACCTCAAGCTTCACTCATGTTGCAGAATGCATCAGGATTTCATTTGCTTTTGAATGTACAATTATTTGTCATCTGTTCCCTAAGTATTTTCACTATGGCTATCCAAAGTTTATCCACATAGCCCAAGAACAAAGATGCACATGTTCAGAATACTAGGATCATAGTTAAAAACTGCTGTATTGCCAATAGTTTACATGCATGCAGCACATTTGTCTATCCATTCATTAGCTGATGGCTGGCTGGGTTGTTTCTATCTTCTGACTGTTGAGTTTCCATGCACAAACATTCATTTTTGTTTCTATTGTCTATTTTATGTATGTTCTCCACATAAGATTGTGATATGAAAATTAATAGGTTCCTATTATCAAATGTGGAACTCATACTTGAAAAATTATTTACTTGCTAGGTATATGGGCCTACTTTAACTACAAGAGAGAATTTTTAGTATAAACAGAATTTCTGAATAATTTCAAGTATGTTTCAAATTTTTAACAAAAATTCTATCATATCTTTCTCCTAGTGAAATATATATTTACATTTCTAAATTCCTGAAAACAAGATGGAAATAGACATATTGTACTACACAATCATCTAACTTCCTATTTGCAGATATTAAAATTAGCTTAAATGGGGCTGGACAAATGGCTTAGCAGTTAAAGTAATTCCCTGCACATCCAAAGAACCCAGATTTGACTCTCTAGCACCCATGTAAAGCTGGTTGCACTAAGGCCACATGTGTCTGGAGTTTGCTTGCAGTGGCTAGAAGCCCTGGTATGTCCATTTTTTTCTCTCTCTCTCTTCTTCTTCTCTCTCTCTCTCAAATAAGTAAAAAATGAAATATAAAAACTTAATTCAAATGATATATTTCAAAGACATGAATGGGATGTGGAACAAAACAAAATTTCCTATAGTAGGTGAGTGGTAATGGAAGGCAGCCTGTCCATGTAACAGGGGTCTCTTTTGTATTACTATAAAATATGTACTAGGGTAAATTTATTTAGTGTTTATAAGTGTACACAAAAAACAGTAAGTAAATGATGTCTTGAATTGAGTTCCTATTTATGTGACAGATAATTTCCTGTGTTTTTGTGTTTAATCCTTGACATAACCTTAACGTTGGATACCTTAACAATTATTCTACAGCTGCTGTTGAGCAGTTTACTTACTCAGTCACACAGATTTAAATGTAGATTAAGAAGTTTTGTTCCGAAACAGAATCTGGAGCCTTACAGCTCCAGTTTTACATTAGTTCAGGCATGGAAGCACACCCATGTAAAATAACAAGAAAAAACAAAGAAGTAAGTTGTTGTTTCAAATACAATCTCTGCCAATTTCTGATACATTGCTAATTTAAAGTGTTTCCCAGTAATTTATTCCTTTTCTAGCCTACATGGTTTGTCCTCTGCCTTAGTTTATATAGTGAAGTATATGGTAGAACTGTTAATTTGTCTTATTTTAATTCCTACTGTGGGATATTAACCAGATTTACATTCTTAAAGAATTCTTAATTTATTCATTGAAGAATTGAAGAAATTTGGAGTCTCACAATTATTTGTAAGACTTTTTTTCATTAAGCATAGTGATAAAATATTCAATTAGTGCCACATTTGCCAATAATTTTAACACCTTAGAGAAATAATGATATTATTAGACTAAGTTTTTTTCAAGATAGTGTCTCACTCTAGCTCAGGTTGATCTGGAATTTACTATGTAGTCTCAGGGGGGCTCTTGAATTAACTGTAATCCTCACATATGTTTCCAGAGTGCTGGGATTAAAAGCATGTACCACCACATCCTGATTTCTTAGACTATATTAAGAGTAATATATATTCACTGAACACTTACAATGCTGTAAAAATCTATATATTGTATGTTCTCAACAAATCAACAGGAAATACACTGCTAGAAATGCTCTCTAATGGCTCACATTTCTCCTATGAAAGCTGTTTAAGTTGTTATAAATGCAAATATAGATTCACACTTCTGAGAAAATACACTTATTATGTAGATATGAAGCATTTTAAGCCCCTAAGATAGAAATCCTTCTTTAGATATGTGGTCTTTCTGCTGTTATACATTGATGTGTAGTATCTGATTTATTTTTCCCAAAGTAAAGATTCTTAGAAGAAAGTGCTGGTACTTGATGCTATGGTCCCTTCTTGGCCAACTCTGATTGGAAGCTCAAGAAACTGAAATATCTCCTATACTTGGTTCATTTAGAAATCAGACTATTTACCTGTTCAAAAGCTAATTTCATCCATTTTATGATCGTGTCTCCTTTGTATTTTCACTGCATTTAGCTCAGATCTTCTTTCTTCCTATAATTCCTAGTTCCCTTAAATGCTTGATTTGGATAGAGCAAGAAACTAGTGAGGTATGGAAGGGCCATAGTGGGAAGAGATTCCAAACACTCATTTTCTAGTAAGCTCTCTGTTTAAGGCAGTGTGGGAGAAGAATTGCTGATAAAGTTGCCATACTGTGAACATGGGTGTTAGGATCATTTCAACTTTATTACTGGCTCCTGTTTGCAGGCTCCGACATCATACTGAGCTCTATAGCTTGAGAAGAAGCCATGGAAAACAGGAACAATGTGACTGAGTTCATTCTCCTGGGCCTCACCCAGAACCCAGAGGGGCAAAAAGTTCTATTTGTGACATTCTTACTCATCTACCTTGTGACAATCATGGGCAACCTGCTCATCATGGTAACGATTGTGGCTAGTCAGTCCCTGGGCTCACCTATGTACTTCTTCCTGGCTTATCTGTCATTTATAGATACTGTCTATTCCACTACCATTGCTCCCAAAATGATCATAGACTTGCTCCATGAGAAAAAGACTATTTCCTTCCAAGCTTGTATGACTCAAGTATTTTTAGATCATTTATTTGCTGGTGCTGAAGTTATTCTTCTGGTGGTGATGGCCTATGACCGATATGTGGCCATCTGTAAGCCTCTTCATTATTTGACCATAATGAATCGGCAGGTGTGTGTTCTCATGCTGCTGGGGGCCTGGACTGGAGGTTTTCTTCACTCATTAGTTCAATTTATCATCATTTCTCAGCTCCCTTTTTGTGGTCCCAATGTTATTGACAACTTTTTGTGTGATATGTATCCTCTACTGCAACTTGCTTGCACCAATACCTACCTCATTGGGCTTTGGATGATAGCTAATGGAGGGGCAATTTGCAGTGTCACCTTCTTAATTCTCCTGGTTTCCTATGGAGTCATATTGCACTCCCTGAAGGCACATGGTTTGGAAGGGAAACGCAAAGCCCTCTACACCTGCGCATCACACGTCACGGTGGTTGTTTTATTCTTTGTACCTTGCATCTTCCTGTATGCGAGGCCTAACTCTACATTTCCCATCGACAAGTCCGTGACAGTGGTTTTAACTTTCATAACCCCTATGTTGAATCCCTTAATCTACACACTGAGGAATGCAGAAATGAAGAGAGCCATGAGGAGACTTTGGAGTAAAAACTCAACTTCAGCAGCAAGTGGGCTATATTTCTCCCACAAACCATGATGTTCTCTTAGAGATAACGAACATTGCACTGTAGATGTTGACAAGTTCATTGTCATTCTCTTTCAGTAATTTAACTTATAATTCTGAAGCAGTCATATACATTAATCTTTAAGTAGATTCTGTTATACTCTTTAAGGCTCAGGGACCCTGCATGGATTTAATAGTTTATATGAGTCGTTCTATTTTAAGTTCTGTGATGGAAAGTAACTTTCACTTTACTTTATCTATGTATTTTTTGCACATGTGTGTAGTATTTGTGGAATGGTGTGGGTACATGGGTATATTCAGGTACATGTATTTCCATGTATGAGTAAGCAAAGGCCAGAGGATAACACTGAATATCCCCTTCTCTATTGCCCATCTATGTGCTTCCTTGAGATGGAGTTGCTCACTGATTCTAAAGTTGGCCATTTTATGAGCTGCACTGATTCTTGGATCTCTGTTCCCCACAAGATTGGGTTATACACTTGGGTAGCCATGCTCAGCTGCTTATGTGAGTGTCAGGACAACAAATGCAGGGATAATCATGCCCCTCAGCCCTCATGTTGGCACTAGAAGTCCTTTGACCTGTGAAGCCATATCTCCAGCCCCAAATTTTATTTATGACATGAAAATACAAAGATCATAATTTGAGAAGAAGTAAAGGATTAGCAGAAAGGAACACAGGGGCAGGAGAGGGTAATGGAAAATGAACACTTTTGAAGTGTGTACTATATTTGAATGAAAATTTACTATGAAATTCAACACTTTGTGCAGTAAATATAAATAATAAAGTTTTAAAAAGTTAAATCTGTTTAAATTTGTCATTGTTATTGTTATTATTATTATTATTGGTTTTTTGAGGTAGGGTCTCACTCTAGCCCAGGCTGACCTGGAATTCACTATGGAGTCTCAGGGTGGCCTTGAACTCACGGCAATTCTCCTACCTCTGCTTCCCTAGTGCTGGGATTAAAGGCGAGAGCCACCATGCCTGACTTAAATTTGTTAATTTTTATTCCTTTAAATTTTTCAAGTATACCTTTAAAAAGTGTATTTATTCATCAGAGGGAGAGAAAGAAGGAGGGAGAGAATATGAATGGGCATGCCAGGTTCTCTTGCCACTGTAAATGAACTCTAGAACATTGCTACTTTGTGGATCTGTCTTTACTTGGGTACTGGGGAATTACACCTGGATTAGCAGGATTTGCAAACAACTGCCTTTAACCATTCAGTCATCTCCTCAGGCCCTTCAGTTTATTATTAATTGAAAAATATGAATGTGTATATTTATGATATATACTATGATGCTTTTTTTTTTTTTCCAGGTAGGATTTCACTGTAGCCCAAGCTGACCTGGAACTCACTATGTGTTCTCAGGTTGGCCTCAAACTCATGGATATCCTTCTACCTCTGCCTCCCAAATGCTGGGATTAAAGGCGTGTGCCACCACAGAGCCCAACAAATCAGGTCCAGAGTGCTGGTTTTGAACAATGAACATCTGGTACCAGAGGACCAAGGCCTCCTTCACCACTCCCAGGGTCACTGTCACTTGTGCCATAGCTAAGGATCATTCTTGTCTCTGCTTACTCACTGGGTGTAGAGAGATTTCCTTTTCAGCCATTCATTCCTTTAGCAAATGCATACAGGGCACCAAGTATGACAGAAGTGCCCCCTGGCACTAGAAGCACAGTAATGAGGAGAAGTAAAAGCTGTCCTTGCTACTAGAGCACAGCCAGGGAAAAAAGGGTGACAGGCAATGGTCACACGGTCAACCTGCGGCTGAGCACACAGCCTCTCTGCAACATCACAAATTTGTGGTGGGATCATCTGCATCCTGGAGCTCATAGGAATTCCCTTGCCACCACTAAGTATTTGTAGAAAGCCTGTCTAGAAATGCCTAAATGCACTCAACAACCAGATTTAGGTGAGAAACGTCAGGAAGACTGAGAAGTTTAGGAAGGAATACATGCTTTCTTGTTTTGAAAAAGCATCCTCCACTCATTCTAGCTGGTTCTTTCCACTAGCCATGAAGCTGGTTAAGAAGAAAAGTTCCACCTGCAAAGAGAATGCAGGCCACCACTGGAAGCCCTTTCATTGTTCCCCTAAAGGGTGACAGTTCTAGGACTACAGTCTCCTCTATCATAATGGAGTGGGCAGTGAGTTTGATTTGCAACATGGCAGGGTGGATGGACCCTGGGCTGAGAGTGAAGAAGATGTTTGCAAGACTTGGCTCATCTCTTTACCTGTGACCTTGATGGCTGCTGATTGGGAAAAGGTCAGGATTAGGGTCTCAGATCTTTCTCAGCTTAACTATGTCACATTGCTGGATGCACACACACACACACACACACACACACACACACACACACACACATATATATATAGTACCAAGTGCAGTGCTGAGGAGATAATCACCCTGTATATTTTATAATTTTGTCCTGTTTCCAAGTGTCATTCTACCATTCTGCACAGCATTCAGTGTCAACCCTTTGCTTCCTGGCATGGTTTGGTTGCTATGCATCTCCATGGGGAAAAGATTTTCTTATTGTAGCTATCTCCATGTAACTGAATGCCTGAATGGATAAAGCAACATGTCCTTTTAAATAAAACTGTCAAAAATTCAGATGAGAAAAACATTGTTACTTTAACAACAATAACACATATCTTCGTCAAAATTTTTCGTCAAAGTTTAAAACCTTTTTTTAAAAAAATTAACTTCTTGAATTCACACAGAATTTTTTTTTCAGAGATAGTGTGAGATGGAAATTCATTTTGCCTTCTTAGTGTACTTATTGGGTAATCATGCAATTCACCAGCACCTTTAACATTATCAGTTTCATATAAAAACCCCATAGGACATTTATTCTACTTACTAATTTCTTCTTTTGTTTAATTACATGGAAATAATCCCTGCCATATCATAAGCTGCTTCTTGTGTGGCTGTGTGTTTTGTTCCAGTAATGGAAAGGTAACAGCTATAGTTTGTTTGAGAGCATTGCCAAGCTTGATGAAAGGAAGAAGTCCCATCCCAAGTGTTGGCAACACCATCGAGTAGGCTGAGGCCCTGATGGAACAAAAGCAGCAATAATGATAAATAATAATGAAAATAAATGAACACCACTATTAGAGCTCTACTCTCACTACCCATTTGTGGCTGTCTGGCTTCCAGGAGGGGTATACCCTCTTCTGCCATGCCTTTCTGTCAAGATATTCTGCCTTACCACAAGCTCACAGCAAGGACACTACCAATTATTCACTGAAGCATCTAAACAGACCGAATGAATCCATCTTCATTTTAAATTGTTCCTTCCAAGTATGTCACAGCAACAAAACCCTAATACATATTATTGCAGATGTGTGGGGGGGGGCTCATGCATGCATATGTGCATGGGTGCATGCATGTGTAGATCAGAGTACACTCTTGGCTGTCATCCTCAGGAATGCTATCCTCCTCTTTTAAGACAGGTCTTTCACTGGCCTGGAGTCATTAAATGAGCTAGCCTACTTGGCTACTGAGCTCCAGGCATCTTCTTGTCTTTGTCTCCACAGTGCTGACATTAAAGGTGGCATGTCATACCCAGCATTTGACATGGGTACTTGGGTTTAAACTCAGGGACTCATACTTTTGAGACAAGTATTTTTTATTAATTGAGTGATTTCTAGATACATTATATGTTAGTACCAGCATTTACATCCTTCCTGTCCCCATTCTGCTAAGGACATTCCTCAGTGGGGTTGCTGGTATCCCCTGGATTGTGGGATTTGAGATGTGAGAGCAGCACTGAGTTCATTGCAAGGGGTGGTTAGTGCCTCTCTACGTTCCATTATACTCTCTGGCTCTTTCTGCCCCTCCTGCCAAAATTCCTGGAGCCTTGGTAGGTGTGTTTTAAATCTGCTTTAGGCTCTGGATTTCTGATTTGGTACATTTTGAGTGTGCTCAGTGTCTGTGTCCATGAGCCTGACTCTGGTGGGCAGGCTGGCTATCGACGCAGTGCTCTTGCTCATCGAGCCGATTCCTCTGTGGTTCTAGCTGGGCCCTGGCTGATGAATGAGCCTAGGTGGGTAACCAGTGGCTCTCGGACTGGCTAAGAGATATAGTCAGTGAAAAGGAACCATTATCTGGTACTGGGGACCCAATTAGAATCCTATGGAGACAAAAATCATGGGTTTCAACAAGAAGATCCCATCAGAATTTAGCCAAAAGACAGCTATACTAGCACAATCTCTCAATTAATAATGCTAATCCAATTGAACCTGTGCATATCGCCTTTGAAGAATCTGTTTTTCTTTTTCAGAAGGCAGACAAAACATTAATTTACTTTATTATATTTATTTTTTGCTTTTTCTAGGTAGGGTGTCATTCTAGATCAGGCTAACCTGGAAATCACTCTGTAGTCTCAGGGTGGCCTTGAACTCACAACGATCCTCCTCCCTCTGCCTCCCAAATGCTGGGATGAAAGGCATGTGCCACCATACCGGGAAATTAATTCTATTTTTAACTGTTTCATTTGTTTAACCTTTTAGAAAATCTTACATATTTTTGTGGGCTTTCTACAAATTTTATTGATGCTTATCCTATTAGATCAAATTTTTCTTTCACAAATATTCCTGAGGTATGCTTTCATTTTTCATAAAACCTGTACAGAAACTGTGTAGCAATCTCTTAAAGATTCTTAGAGTCCTTATAACTTAGAGTTAGAACTCTCAGGTATACCTCAGTAGCTTTGAAGGCCATGTGTCAAATATGTTTAGGAAAAGTCATGTTAAATGCTTCTATGATTTTATCTCAATGTTTTTTAGTGTCTAAGCTTTTTTTTAACCTTAGAGAACATTTATTATCTGGAGAGTGTTTAAATGATAAAAAGCTTTATTTGTGGAGTCAAACAATTTTGATTGCTTAATTCTTTTTTTTGTAACTGAAACCAATTTTAATATTAAATGGTAATGGTTTATAATTATGAATATCAATATTTTAATTAAATATGAATACATTTCTTATTGATGGTAATGTTTTCACATTACAAATATATCTTGTTTTTGTTCTTTTTTTCTAAATTTAAGTTATTAGTTTTCTTTTCAGTATATACAGGCAGTTTGGTACCATTGTTTAGGCTCATCTGTGATCTACACCCTCCCATTGGACCCTCCTTGTTGATGAAAATGGGTCGTGCATTGTGGAGTTAGCCCCCAGTTATTGGTATGATAAATGTCTCTGCAAATCATGACCCAACATGTGACTCTGACATTCTTTCTGCCCCCTCTTCCACAAAATTTCCCTGAGCCATGTTGGGTTCATTTTTGGTCTGCTTCAGTGCTGAGATGTTGGGAGCCTCTGAGGCTCTGGCTCTCTGATTTGGTAGGAGTTGATTTTTCTCTGCGTTGGTCTCCTTCCCCTTTGTGCTGGTATTCGGTTCACAGGAAAACATCACCCTTGCTTGTTTCGCCAGTTGTCCTTAGTTTCAGTTGGGCCCCTTTTGAGGTATGTTGGGGCAGCTCTCTTCTTAGGATCTGCATCTATCTGGAAAAGAGAAGCAGATTCTCCAACAGGGAGTAAGTTAGCACCCAGGGAATTGAGATAACACTTACTTTTTTGATAGACAGTATGATAGGTGTAGGCCCTCTTATACCCCATGATTGATGGTAGCTTGCTATTGTAGAGTGGGCTTGTGTTTGGGTATGGTTCTGACTTGTTTCCCAGCTCCAGCTATGGGTCTAGTACCACTGAGTGGATCAGTTAGCCAAATCAAGAGCAATTGGTTCCTCACCATGGCTGTGTACCACTATTGCACTTGTGTGGGCATCACATCAGGTTATTTGTTGCTAATTAGGTTAAACAATACCATTACTGGGCATCTACCCTAAAACCTTCAAACCAAAAGCCAGAGAGATTTGCTCAACCATGTTTATAGCAGCTCAACTCGTAATAGCTAAAAGCTGGAATCAACCCAGATGTCCATCATTAGAAGAATGGATAACAAAGATGTGGTATATCTACACAATGGAATTCTATACAGCAGTAAGAAAAAACGACATAAAGAAATTTGAGGAAAAATGGTTGAACCTGGAACAGATCATTCTCAGCAAACTTATCCAATCACAGAAAAAAAATCGACACATATTCTCACTCATCTACAGCACCTAACCTGAATCTACCCAAAATACCTTACATACTCAGCAAGCACCTCATGGACTAGACAATAAGATGGATGGGAGGGCGGGGAGGGCATCGAAGGGTGGAAAACAGTAATCCGGACCCAAACGGCGATGGTACCATAAAATTCTACTTCCTAAAAGACAGACCAAATGGCTGAACCTTCACTAGACCCTTACAGGAAACACCTGAACCACAAGACACTGGAGAGGGTAGGATCAAGACTGACCTAAATCTCCTACATCTTCCCTCTCTAACTCTCCCCCTCTCCCCTCTATCTCTCTCCTCTCTAACTCTTGTATATTAGTTATGTTTTTCCTCAATTTCTTAGTGGACACTGACCTGTAACCCCCATGTCCAGCTTGGGCCTACCATCCACAATGAGCTTTTGATCAGAGAAACCTACAAGGTTTCCCAAAACAATGACAGACTTCTGTCAGAGTACTTGATGACCCAAAAAGGCCAGTGGTAAGACCCTATTGCTGAAGACTCCATATGCAGCTGATGCGTAAAATGGAATGACATGGCTAGAAGCCAGGAGAGAGTCAGTCCCCAGACAGTCAGCGTGTCTAGTGCCAGAAGGTGCTACATAGGTGACTGGGGGAAATGACCAAGATCTGTCCAAGCAACACATTGATTGCTTAATTCTTTATAGTTATTTCTTCAGCCTATGTCCCTATCTTTTAGAATTTTACTAGCAGCCAGATATTAAAATCTAGGAGACATCTTTAGTCTTCTATCTAAAAACTTTCTCAAATCATTACATTCATCATAAATATTTCCCATTGTCAAATTTCTATAGGCAGCAATGGGGCACCACCACATCAGTAGTCTTCTTTCCTCTAGCTTCATAGCCTTTACTCTCATTTTCTGATCAGCCTAGTGATCCAGGTGCAACTAGGAACACTATTTTTATTTATTTATTTTTGAGAGAGAGAAAGAGACACAGCGAGAGAGATACTGGGTGTACCAGGGCCTCTCACCACTACAAGTGAACTCTAGATACATGTGTCACCTTGTGCACCTGACTCACATGGGACCTGGACAATTGAACTTAAATCTATTGTCTTCACAGGAAAGCTAAGCCATCTCTCCAGCCCAAGAAATGTTATTTTTTTCAGCTCAAGTACTGGTCACTTACTTGAGATTGTTATGACAATACTGGACAGGTAAAAAAGTAATTTGCCTAAATTATGTTTGGTTTCTTCTATATTATCATTAATTAGATGATGTAAATCATGAAAAGTGGTCTATTTACCTTGATCCTGATGTCAAATGAAATACTTTAAGGTAAACAATTATGTATGATATTTACTTTGAAAATATTAATTCCCTTAGCAAATCAAGGCATTTCTCTTCTACTTTAGAACAGAAATGGTGATCGATCTCTACTTCAACATTCTTCTAGTTGTCTTCTTGTATTTCCATGATGTAAGGTGAAAATTAACCTCTCATATTTCTTCACAAATGAGCAGTAAGTTTTATGTTTTGCTACTTTGTTCTTGCTGGAAGAATGGAGACATTTGAGTTTTTAATTCCTCAAAAGTCTATTATCTGGGGTTGGAGAGATAGCTTACCAGTTAAGCCCTTGCCTGTGAAGCCTAAGGACCCTGGTTTGAGGCACGATTTCCCAGGACCTACCTTAGCCAGATGCACAAGGGGGCGCATGCATCTGGAGTTACAGTGGCTGTAAGCCCTGAAGTACCCATTCTCTTTCTCTGATTTTTTCTCTTTTGGTCTGTCGCTCTCAAATCAATAAATAAAAATAAACAAACAAACAAAGTCTATTATCTGATGACTTTGTGCATACTGACTAGTAAGTGGAGCATAGTCATTTTTTTGTATTTGGATGCTATTCTAAATAGATCATGTGTTTCTGAAACCGGTGAGAGTAAAAGTAGTTTTCAGCATGTCTGCTATTTTCTTAAAGAAGATGAAACAAGGGAATTTTTTGGTGAATCTCTATGAACTGTTCTTAAAAAGTGACCTTCAATCTGCCTGTCCATTGTTAGCAAAGGCTAATTGAGCCAGTCCTTTAACCTTAAGTAAAACCTCTTCTCCTCTGCAGATTAGTATATTATAGCAGTTACCTTCTTCTTACTGGAATGAAACCCTAGGCCAGAAACAGCTTATGGGAGAAAAGGGTTAATTTCAGGCTTGAAGTTTCATGATAGTGGAGAAAAGCAATAGGCTCACTTCTTCAAACATCAGAGGCCATGTGGGAGCAGTCTGAGTGAACTGAGCCCTGACCCTCCAGTAGACTGGAGAATGAAACTCATGCCAGACTCCAGTGACATTCCTCCTACAGCAAGGCTTCACTTCTCAAAGGCTTTGCTAGCTGGTGCCTAAGTAGAAAGCTTAAACACAAACCCTTGAGGTCCTGAAGGACATACTATATTCAAACTAACACCTATATTCTCAACTTGCTTGTCTTGGGGAAAAGATGAAGAGACAGTCTTAATCTAGAAGCATTAACCACCTTACTAATATTTGATTTTTGAGATACACCTTTATAGGAAAAAGAAATACATCTATTGCATATCTATGTACACACACACACACACACACACACACACACACACACACACACGATATCTACCTACTAAGGAGTTCATGGTGTGCTTCACTGTGCTCTCTCTACACATTTATTTCCCAACAGGCCAATCTCTCCTAGAAAACAATGGGGCTAATTAAGGCAATGCAAAGCAATTAGGAAAACAAAACAGTAACTAGTATCTGAATTACTCCAGTGAGGACTTCCTCTATTCTATACAGAAATCTTCAGTCGTTAGAAGTGATTTGCTACTGATATTTTTCTTCCTTTACATGCATGTGTATATGTGTGTGTAGGCAGGAATATATTCACATCTGTGTGGAGACCAGATGTTGATGGCGGGAGTCTTCCTCATTTGTTCTGCCAGTTCCTCTTTGAAACAGGGTTTCTTGCTGAACCGAGAACTCATCAATTTGATTTAGCTGCACTATTTATCCAGTGAGCACTAAGGATTCCTTCTCTTTGCATCCTCACTGCCTGGATTATAGACACTTATACCACTCTGCCCGACATTTTTGATGTGGGTTTTGGGGAATCGAACTCAGTGCATGATAAACGCTTTCACCATTTATCTACCTCTTCAGCTCATGTTTCTTTTTTTTTTAAAAAAAAAACTGATGTATGTCATTATTTTTATTTTAATTGTTTCTGATTGCATATAATTTAATTAGATTCAGTTATGGGATAAAAGATAACATTTCGTACATGTGTCTGATATGTATTGATAAAATCAGGGTAATCAGCTTAGTTATTATCACAAATATCATTTGCTCATATTAGAAACATTCAATTATTTCTTTAATTTGAAATATATAAAATATTGTAAATTATAATAATCCTACTGTTTTTTCAAACATTTATTTCTTCTATCAAACTATTTTTTTATAACCACCAAATTTGCTCTTACCCTGTTCTCTATTGTGGGAAAAAGATAAATATATATATTCTTTGTCAAATTGATCTGTAGTATTGCTCTAATCCCATTTCATATAGTTTTAAATAGTTTTATTTATTTATGAGAAAGAGAGAGAGAAAGAGAGACGTAAAGAGAGAAATAAATAAGGGAAGAGAGAAAGAGAGAATGGGCATACCAAGGCCTCTAGCCACTGCAGTTTAACTCCAGACATTTGTACCACCAGGTATATCAGGCCTACATGGGTTCTGGGGAATTGAACCTGGGTCGTTAGGTTTTGCAAGCAATCACCTTAACCACTAAATCATCTCTCAAGCCCTAATTATTTCCATTAAATTTTTTTATTTGGGGGGAGAGAGGAAGAGGTAGATATGAAAATGGGTGCACCAGGGACTCCAAACACTGCAAATGCATGTACCACCTTGTGCATTTCGCTTATGTGGGCACTGGAAAATTAAACCTGATTCTTGGGCTTCACAGGCAAGTGCCTTAACTGCTAAGCCATCTCTCCAGCCCTTATTCCCTTTTTTTTTTTTTAACTTGAGAGCGACAGACACAGAGAGAAAGACAGATAGAGGGAGAGAGAGAGGATGGGCACGCCAGGGCTTCCAGCCTCTGCAAAGGAACTCCAGACCATGCGCCCCCTTGTGCATCTGGCTAACGTGGGACCTGGGGAACCGAGCCTCGAACTGGGGTCCTTAGACTTCACAGGCAAGCGCTTAACCACTAAGCCATCTCTCCAGCTCTTATTCCCAATTTTTTTAATTAAAAATTTTTATTAACATTTTCCATGATTATAAAATATATCCCATGATAATTCCCTCCCTCCCCACCCCCACACTTTCCCATTTGAAATTCCATTCTCCATCATATTACCTCCCCATTACAATCATTGTAATTACATATATACAATATCAACCTATTAGGTATCCTCCTCCCTTCCTTTCTCTACCCTTTATGTCTCCTTTTTACCTTACTGGCCTATGCTACTAAGTATTTTCATTCTCACGCAGAAGCCCAATCATCTGTAGCTAGTATCCACATATGAGAGAGAATATGTGGCGCTTGGCTTTCTGGGCCTGGGTTACCTCACTTAGTATAATCCTTTCCAGGTCCATCCATTTTTCTGCAAATTTCATAACTTCATTTTTCTTTACCGCTGAGTAGGACTCCATTGTATAAATGTGCCACATCTTCATTATCCATTCATCTGTTGAGGGACATCTAGGCTGGTTCCATTTCCCAGCTATTATAAATTGAGCAGCAATAAACATGGTTGAGCATGTACTTCTAAGGAAATGAGATGAGTCCTTAGGATATATGCCTAGGAGTGCTATAGCTGGGTCATATGGTAGATCAATATTTAGCTCTTTTAGGAACCTCCACACTGTTTTCCACAATGGCTGGACCAGAATGCATTCCCACCAGCAGTGTAGAAGGGTTCCTTTTTTTCCAAATCCCCACCAACATTTATGATCATTTGTTTTCATGATGGTGGCCAATCTGACAGGGGTGAGATGGAATCTCAATGTAGTTTTAATCTGCATTTCCCTGATGACTAGTGACGTAGAACATTTTTTTAGATGCTTATATGCCATTCGTATTTCTTCCTTTGAGAACTCTCTATTTAGCTCCATAGCCCATTTTTTGATTGGCTTGTTTGATTCCTCATTATTTAACTTTTTGAGTTCTTTGTATATCCTAACTATTAATCCCATATCAGATATATAGCTGGCGAAGATTTTTTCCCATTCTGTTGGTTGCCTCATTGCTTTTTTCACTGTGTCCTTTGCAGAGCAAAATCTTTGTAATTTCATTAGGTCCCAGTGATTAATCTGTGGTTTTATTGCCAGAGCAATTGGAGTTGTATTCAGAAAGCCTTTGCCAAGACCAATATGTTGAAGGGTTTCCCCTACTTTTTCCTCTAGCAGTTTCAGAGTTTCAGGTCTGATGTTAAGGTCTTTAATCCATTTGGACTTAATTCTTGTGCATGGCAAGAGAGAAGAATCTGTTTTCATCCTTCTGCAGATATATATCCAGTTTTCCCAACACCATTTGCTGAAGAGGCTGTCTCTTCTCCAATGAGTATTTTTGGCATTTTTATTGAATATCAGGTGGCTATAGCTACTTGGGCTTACATCTGGGTCCTCTATTCTGTTCCACTGATCTACATGTCTGTTTTTGTGCCGGTACCATGCTGTTTTTGTTACTATGGCTCTGTAGTATAGGTTAAAATCAGGTATGGTGATACCACCAGCCTCTTTTTTGTTGCTCAGTATTATTTTGGATATTCTAGGTTTTTTGTGATTCCAAATGGATTTTTGGATTGTTTTTTCTATTTCCATGAAGAAAGCCTTTGGAATTTTGATAGGGATTGCATTAAATGTGTAGATTGCTTTAGGTAAGATTGCCATTTTCACAATATTGATTCTTCCAATCCAGGAACAAGGGACGTTTCTCCACTTTCTAGTGTCTTCTGCAATTTCTCGCTTGAGTGTTTTAAAGTTCTCATTGTAGAGATTCTTTACTTCCTTGGTTAGGTTTATTCCAAGGCACTTAATTTTTTTTTTTTTGATGCAATTGTGAATGGGAATGATTCTCTGATTTCATCCTCTGTGTGTTTGTTGTTAGCATATATGAAGGCTACTGATTTCTGTGTGTTTATTTTGTATCCTGCTACATTGCTGTAGGTTTTGATCAGCTCTAACAGTTTGCTAGTAGAGTCTTTAGGGTCCTTTATGTATAGAATCATGTCATCTGCAAATAATGATAACTTGATTTCTTCCTTTCCAATTTTATCCCTTTTATGTGTGTCTCTTGTCTTATTGCTATGGCTAAGACTTCCAGAACTATATTAAATAAAAGTGGGGACAGTGGACACCCTTGTCTTGTTCCTGATTTTAGTGGAAAAGCTTCCACTTTTTCCCCATTTAGTAATATGTTGGCTGTAGGCTTGTCATAAATAGCCTTTATTATATTGAGATATGTTCCTTCTATTCCCAGTCTCTGTAGGACTTTTATCATGAAGGGATGTTTGGATTTTGTCAAATGCTTTCTCTGCGTCTAATGAGATGATCATGTGATTTTTTGTCCTTCAACCCGTTTATGTAATGTATTACATTTATAGATTTGCGTATGTTGAACCATCCCTGCATCTCTGGGTAAAGCCTACTTGGTCAGGGTGAATGATCTTTTTGATATATTCTTGTATTCTGTTTGCCAATATTTTGTTGAGACTTTTTTCATCTATGTTCATGAAGGAGATTGGTCTGTAATTTTCTTTTTTTGTTCTATCTTTGCCTGGTTTTGGTATCAGGGTGATGCTGGCCTCATAGAAGGAGTTTGGTAGAATTCCTTCTTTTTCTATTTCCTGGAAAAACTTAAGAAGCAATTGTGTTAGCTCTTCCTTAAAAGTCTGGTAAAATTCAGCAGTGAATACATCCGAGCCTGGGCTTTTTTTAGTTGGGAGATTATTGATAACCGTTTGGATCTCCATGTTTGTTATAGGTCTATTTAAGTGATTAATCTCACTTTGATTTAATTTAGGTAGGTCATATAGATCAAGGAAATCATCCATTTCTTTCAGATTTTCATACTTTGTGGAGTATATGCTTTTATAGTATGTCCCTATGATTTTTTGAATTTCTCTGGAATCTGTTGTGATGTTACCTTGTTCATCTATGATTTTATTAATTTGTGTCTCTTCTCTCTTTCTTTCGGTCAGATTTGCTAAGGGTTTATCAATCTTGTTTATCCTTTCAAAGAACCAACTCTTTGTTTCATTAATTCTTTGGATTGTTCTTTTTGTTTCTATTTCATTAATTTTTGCCCTAATCTATTATTTCTTTCTGTCTACTGATTTTTGGTTTGCCTTGTTCTTCTTTTTCCAAAGCTTTAAGGCGAAGCATTAGGTCGTTTACTTGCGACCTTTCTAATTTCTTAATATGGGCACTTAAGGCTATAAATTTACCTCTTAGAACTGCCTTCATTGTGTCCCAGAGATTTTGGTATGTTGTGTTCTCATTATCATTTGACTCTATAAATTTTTTGATTTCCTTTTTGATTTCTTCATTG
Source organism: Jaculus jaculus (assembly GCF_020740685.1). NCBI lineage: Eukaryota > Metazoa > Chordata > Mammalia > Rodentia > Dipodidae > Jaculus > Jaculus jaculus. The sequence continues at coordinate 175,199,494 of NC_059102.1, read as the reverse complement.
ACCCATTCATCATTTAGTATTGTTTATTTCCATGATTTTATGTATGCTCTATAGCCTTTCTTGCTACTGATTGTAGTTTAATTCCATTGTGGTCAGATAGAATGCAAGGAATTATTTCAATTTTCCTGAATTTGTTAAGATTTGCTTTGTGTCCTAACATATGGTCTATTTTAGAGAATGTTCCATGTGCTGCTGAAAAGAATGTATATTCTGCAGCCTTTGGATGAAATGTCCTGTATATATCTGTTAAGTCCATTCCTTCTATGACCTCATTTAGTCCAGATGCCTCTCTGTTTATTTTTTCCCAGGATGACCTGTCAATTGGTGAGAGTGGGGTGTTAAAATCACCCACCACCACTGTGTTTGGTGTTATCTGTGACCTTAGTTCTAATAGTGTTTGTTTGACGAATTTGGGAGCCCCCATGTTAGGTGCATATATGTTTAGGATTGTAATGTCCTCCTGTTGGAGTGTGCCCTTAATCAATATAAAGTGACCTTCCTTATCTTTCTTGACTAACGTTGGACTAAAGTCTACCTTGTCTGATATTAGGATAGCAACCCCTGCTTGTTTTCTAGGCCCATTTGCTTGAAACACCATCTTCCAACCCTTCATCCTAAGGTAATGTCTATCCTTTGTAGAAAGGTGAGTTTCTTGGAGACAACAAATTGTAAGATCCTGCTTTTTAACCCAGTCTGCAAATCTATGTCTTTTCATTGGGGCAATGAGGACGTTGATATTAAGAGATATTATTGAAAGGTGTGTATTTACGTTTGCCTTTTTGTTTTTGGGGTTCTGGTTCTACCTGTGCTCTCTTCTGTTAACTAGTATTTGAGTATTGCTTGTTTTTTCTAGGTTCCTTATATGTGTGCTTTCCCTTTTCTTCAGCATTGAGGATTCTATCAAGTATTTTCTGTAGAGCTGGTTTTGTCTTCAAATACTCCTTTAATCTGCTTTTGTCATGGAATGTCCTTATTTCTCCGTCTATTTGAATGGATAGCTTTGCAGGGTAAACTAACCTTGGTTGACAGTTGTAATCTTTCAGAACTTGGAATATATCACCCCAAGCCCTTCTGGCTTTAAAAGTTTGTGTTGAATAATCTGTTGTAATCCTGATGGGCTTACTTTTGTAGGTAACTTGATTTTTCTCTATAACTGCTTTCAATATTTTTTCTTTGGTTTGTGTGTTTGGAAGTTTGATTATAATATGGCGAGGAGAGGTTCTTTCCAGGTTTTGTCTGGCTGGGGTTCTAAAGGCTTCCTTTATCTGTATTGGCACCTCTTTCCCAATTTGTGGGAAATTTTCTTCTATGATTTTGTTGAAGACACCTACTATGCCTTTTGAGTGAAATTCTTCTCTTTCTACTATGCCCTGAATTCTAATATTTGATCTTTTCATAGTGTCCCGAATATCTTGAAATTCCCACTCATACTTTTCTATAAGTTTGTCTTTCTCTTTGTTGGACTGTATTAGATCTGCCACCTGGTCTTCTAGCTTAGATATTCTGTCCTCTCCTTCATCCATTCTACTGGTGAGATTTTCTACACAGTTTTTTATTTCATTAACTGTATTCTTCATTGCTAGTAATTCTGACTGGTTTTTCTTTGTTATTTCTATTTGCTTCTTTATGTCTTGTAGTGCCTTCTCTATTTCATGAAATTGGTGTCCTGCATCTTCTTTGATTCCTTTGATTTCCTCTTTAAGTTCCTCTTTGACTCCTTTGATTTGTTCTCTGACTTCTTTGAGCATATTTACAATCATTCTTTTGACATCTTTTTCAGGTGTTTCCTTGAACTCGTTCTCACTGGAGGTCATTTCTGATGCATTAATACTTTTAGGTGGATTTATATTGTCTTGCTTTTTAGTGTTTCTTGTGTTATAATGTATATATATTTGCATCTTGGATTGTGTTAATGCTTGGATTTTCTAGCTAGCTGGGTATTCTTAGCTGTATCAATTGATTTGATGTTATATATTTTCAGGGTAGGAGCTTAAGGTGTTAGATGTGGCTCTTAAGACTCTGAGAGTATCTACAAAGGTGCTCCTAGGGGTTGAGTTTCCCTGCTATGGGACTATTCAAGTAGGCTGAGTGGAATAAAACACTGGTAGATTCTAAAAGTTAACTAAACACTGTACCCATTCAGTCAAAAACAGCCCCAATTATGTATGCCAGAGTAGTTATTATAACAACCAGATCCTCTATCAACACAGAGGTTAAGATTTCTGGTCTGTTGAGGGATCTCATTCCGCTTGTGACCAAGTGAGACCCTTCCCTGGTGCAAACCCAGTTACCTTGGATGAGTTTGGTCTCAGTCAAGTTGCTGCCTGGGTCATCGGGCTGCTGTTCTGATTTCTGGAGCTGGGCACTGGCTTTTCCTGCGGGGCAAACCAAGCCTGGCAACTGTGACCCTGCAGATCAGCACCCCCGCTGCTGAAACTGATGCTGCTTCTGGGTCTGCTGTTGTTGCCACTCCCGGGTCTGCCGCTGCTGCCGCTCCTGGGTCTGCTGCTGCTGGGGCCTCTGGTACCGGTTCTGGAGCTGCTGATGTTGCTGCCGAACTCTGCTCCTGCTTGGGTTCCACTGTCGGCTCAAGTTGGCGTGGTTGGGTCCTGGGACGCTGCTCTGTTTGCTGGAGCTGGGCTCAGGCGGTGGGGGAGGGGAGGGAGCCACAGCTGCTCTGGTTCTCTCGCTGCTCCATGTGTTCTTCTACCTCGCGGTCTACTCCTCTGCTGCTCACTGCTGCTCCCCCTTCATGTTTCCTGAGTTGCAGAGAGCCCGGTGTGAGGGGAAGCGCCCTCACCTGGCTTTTCCTGTGGCTGTAGCCGAGTCTGGAGGCTGTGTGGTGCACCCTGCCACTGCCACGGTTGGTGGAGCTACCGTGGCCACTTTTGCTGGCCTGTGCGGGCTCTGCATGCTCTGGATCTCTCCTACTTCTCCGCTGCCACTTCAGTTTCCTATACACCTCACTTTTTAGTAAAAGTGTGTATTTTGCTGAGGTTTTTTGGTCTTTTTCCCCCCAGGCTGCTTTGGCATGGTACCTACGCCGCCATCTTAACCGGAAGTCCTTATTCCCATTTTTATGTGATACCTAACTTTGTGAGGTGAAGATATTGAGATGCCGTAATGAAATCCAACTTTTATCACTGTTCTGTGTAATTTTCCCTTATAAAAACAAATCTTAATCCTCCCTCTCCCCTGTCTCTAGCAATCATTCTTCATTATTTCCGTTTACTTAGCTTCCACATACTAGCAATGATATGTGTTTTTTCTCTTCCTGATCTAGGATTATCTTAATTAACAATGTCCTTTAGGCTTCTTTATGTTGCTAAAAATGACAGGATTTCCATGTGTTTATGGAAGAATGATACTCCAGCATGTATGCATCTCCGTTTCTTATCCATCCATCCATATACACACACAGGTTGATTCCCTATCCTGACTACTGTAAGCAGTAGTGCAGTCCACTTGGGAGTTCAGTTAATTTCAACATACTGATGTCCTCTTCTTTGGACATATACCAAAGAAAGACAGTACTGGGTTATACAAAGGTTTTATTTGTGCAATTTTTTGAGAAAGTTCTATACTATTTTCTATATTAGTGTAAGTAATATCTACATTCTCATCAGTAGTGACTGAGAGGTATCTGTCTCCATATCATCTCCAACACTTACAATTTATTATCAATTTGCAAATAGTATTTAAACCCGAATAAGTGGTTGGTGATGCTGAGCATCCTCATAACTCAAGCATCTCTTCTTTTGAAAAATATTATGCAGATCATTGACTTGGATAAGATCAGGTACACTTTGTAGATGCTTCCACTCCTTTTGCATTATGGATACTAATCTTTTGATAGATGAAAAGTTGTGGAATGTTTTCTCCCATTCTAGATGGTGTCTGTTCATTCTCATTTTTTCTTCTTTTCTTTGTGAAATGTTTTAAGTTTGATATGATATTATTTGTATTTGCTTTTTCTGCCTGTGGTTTGGAATTTTATTCAAAAAGTCTTACCTATACTAGCTCCATAAAATATTTCTGCTATGCTTTATTCCAGTAGATTTAAAGTCTTGCATTTAAACTTTGTGACATTTTGTGTAGTATTGATGTATGGTGAGTGATAGGGGCATGGTTTTGTCTGTGCATATGGATGGATACACAGTGTTTGTAGAGTGATTTATTAATAGACTACCCACTCTCCATTATATGACTTCTCTGCTTTTGTTGAAAATCAGTTGACTGATTATTTTGTGTGGATTCATTTCTCGAATTTCTATTCTCTGTCTTTGATCTTCATGCCTTACTTTAATTTCATACAACATTGTTTTGGTTGTTATAAATTTGTAGTATAATATTAGGATAGAAATTAGATTTAATCTATAGTTCTTCTTGAGATATTTGAATATTTTATATTATTGAAAAATGAAAAAAGCTGTGCCATGTCAAAGATTTGCTTTATTTGGTTGATAGTGTGATTTTATATGAAGTTTAGAATTATTTATCTCACTTCTGTAAAAATTGTCATTAATATTAGGATAGAAATTAGATTTAATCTATAGTTATTCTTGAGATATGTGAATATTTTATATTATTTATTCCAATACATAAAACGGATATATGATAAACAGAGAGAGATAGAAAGAAAGAAAGAGTGAATATGAATATGGGTGAACCAAAGCAATTTGCTACTAGTAGCTAATGAACTCCAGATGCATGTGTCACTTTGTGCATCTGACGTTACCTGGGTATGAGGGAATTGAACCCAGATTGAAAGGCTTTGCAAGCAAGCTCCCTAAACTGTTGAGCCATCACCTCAGCCGTAGGATTGCTTTCCTGATTTGTTTTTTAGTTCATTATTTCTATGAGATCAATTTACATAGCTTCTACATTGTGCTAACATAAGTGTTTGATTTTGTGTGAACATTAATTTTAATTACCATAATGTCATGCTGGCTCATTTTTGTGGGTGACATTATGTTAAACTCAAAATATTTGTATAATTTCTACATTTTATGTATATATATATATATATATATATATATATATATATATATATATACTATATACTATATAGTATATATATATATATACATATATATATATATATACACTAGTTATTCTATGAGCATAATTAATGACCTAACTTTTTACCTGATTCATTTCTCATAATTTTATCAGTCTGTAGATTTCGTTTTGTATTTTTAAATATAATTTTTACATAGGCATAATCTGACTTCTATTTTAGATACTCCTGTAGTGTTTCAGTTATCTAATTGCTCCAAGTAGTAACCCATATGCTACATTGCATAAAGATTGTATAAGTAAGGTCATATCTTTTTCTAGAACTTAGAGGAAAGTTTTCCAACGACTTTTTGTTTCAGAATGCTATTAGTTGGGTGCTTGCCTTTTACAATCTTTATTTGTATAAAGTTAAATTCCTTCTATACATAACTTGTTAAAAGATTTTTGTTTATTTATGTAATATAAAAATGATGATTAATATTATTGGATATATGTTTTTGCATCTCTTGCTTATATAATTTTTTGTCCATCTAATGATATAATGGATGATGTATGGTTTATATGTATTAAACCACCTTTGTATCAATAAGACAAACCCCAATTTACCATGGTCCACTAATTTTCTTGTGCTACTGGATTTCATATGATAGTGCTATGTTCAAAGTTGTTGCATCTGTATTTACAAGGGATATTTACAATAGGATGGGCATGTTGAGTACTTGTGTGGGCCATGAGTGGAGTTAGGATCAACATTGCATAGGCCATGGGGGTCCTTCAGTTGTCAGACATTAGTTACAGTCATGTACTAAGGGGAAGGGCCAGAAATCAGACACAAAAAAGCAATAAGTTTAGAATCCTCATCTGCCACCATCTTTTGTTTAAATTGGGGAATGTTCTTTCCTTCATGGGTCTCGGTTTTGTTGTGTGCCCTATGAATATAATGACTTAGATAACCTCCAAAATCTCATTAAATTGTCAATGGTCAATGCTTTGTTTTTTACTATATGTTCATTTAATTATAGATCTAAATTTAGCTTCAAACTTATTGAATTCTCAGAAAACTCATTGTAATATAATAAAAGATGAAAATTACTATTCCAAGTGGGATGAAACCTGAGCTGAGTGTGATGGTTTCAATCCATAATCTCAGCTACTTAAGATTGTGAGGCAGGAAGATCATGAATTTAGGACTATCTGGAGATCATAGTGATACTTCCCTCTTTAAAAAATAAACAAAAAAAAAGCAAAAAAGATGTGAAATGGTTAAGCTGTTTTCAGAGAGTCTGCATTTTGGACAGATTTTAAACTATGTAGAAAACAATACAAACGAAAGAATAGAAATTATATTACAATTCTATGATTGACTAGTAACATCATTCTGGGGAACTGAGATTAACCATATTAAGAATTAGTTTTTATGGGCTGAAAGATGACTTAGTGGTTAAGTGCTTGCCTGTGAAGCCTAAGGACCCCGGTTCGAAGCTCGATTCCCCAGTACCCACGTTAGCCAGATGCACAAGGGGGCTCACAGGTCTGGAGTTCCTTTGCTGTGGCAGGAAGCCATGGAGTGCCTATACAATATCTTTCTCTCTCTCTCTCTCTCTCTCTCTCTCTCTCTCTGTCACAATCAAATAAATAAATTTAAAAAAAAGAATTAGTTTTTCTAACTATGAATTTTAAATGATATAATTATATTATAGGTTTAAAGTGTAATCAATATGAAAGTGATTTAAAAATAAAGCATAATCATTTTATACTTTATTTAATAGTGAATTTAAGAAAAATGAAAAATAATGTCTAAGCAGAGATAGTCATGTAGTATTAGCTGCTTTCACAAAGTAAATGAGTTGATAATTCTAATTTCTCCTGAGAGGCATACTGAGAAATTCTCAGAGGAATACAGAAGTCAATGTAATTCAAATTCCCAAGTGTTTTATGAATCAAGTATGAGAAGCAGTCATCTTAAGGGCTATTTGAAAGGTGCTTTTAAAGAAAGATAATGAAAAGTAAGTAAGTTGTTATGTGGCTGTTTTGTGGAGCCAAGATTGAGATTTAGGGTAGATAGAATTGAATTATTTCTTCTGATCAGTTCTTCCATGACCATTTGTGCTAGAGTACGAGGCTTAACCTCTCCAGGCTTCTATTATCTTTCCTGAAAAATAAGAGTAAACTTCCTGCCACGTAGATTTGTTTTAAAGAAACATTAAAAACATACTCTACATCAAGTGCTTTTATGTATAAAAGTCAATTGGTATTATTTTTTATTACAGCTATGATAGTAATGGCTAGCCTTCAAGCATAATTCTATAAGACATCAAATTATTCATTTTCTTATGAGGTAATTGAAATTTCTTTAGTGCTTAAACTTCTTATGATATATTTCTTTTTCTAAAAAAAAATAATTTATTTATTTGAGAGAGAGAAGGGCTGACAGAGAGATAATTGGTGTGCAGGCCCTCTAACCACTGTAGGCAAACTCCAAACACATGTGCTACTTTGTGCACTTGGCTGTATGTGGGTACTGGGGAATTGAATGTGTGCTCCTTTGGCTTTACAGGAAAGTGCCTTAACCACTGAGCAATCTCTCCAGCCCATGATATGATATTTCTAAGACCACAACATATTGTGAAAGAAATAGAATTATTAGCTCTTTCAGAAGCATATTGAAATTTCTTTGTAAGTATCTTTTCTAAAGTGATAATAATGCACACTATTAAATGGAATATTAAATATATAACAATGCCATGAAGCATATATTTTTCACATTTTTCTAACAATAATCATACATAGTTGTATTTTCTCTCAAAATGTAGAACTTAACTAATAATTAGTGAGTATATTTCTATCAATGGAAAGATTTTGAAGGAATGTTGAATTTCTGGTTTTCAAGTGGGAGACAGCACTTCCTGGTAAGCTACTCTGGGTCATTTTGTATGCCTTCCTTGTGAGAAGAGGTTAGTGACACCATTCAGAAGTATGTTTGAAAGGAGCCATGGGCACCTTTCTCCCCTAGAGCTGAGATAATCTCTATTGATAAAATACAGGCAATACTGGAAGATTCATGGTTTCCAAATTCTTAATCTCTTCAAGAGAAATAAATTGTTTGTATTTCAAAGGAGTATGAAAGGTGAATCTTAAACATGGGTAGCTAGTGTGCTATTTCCTATTTTCACTGTTTCCTTTATCTCAAGTCTAACAACATCTAGAGATAATAAAAGGGGAAAGATGGCACTGAATAAATAGAGGGGTTTTTTTTAATGGAGGGAGATTGACGAGCAATAATGTATAAAAATGAATTTAAATATAAGAGTGATTAATGAATTTTATAAGTAAATATATTTCTTTGTGTCAGAAAGTTATATTGAAAATTCATGTTAAGATGCAATTATGTATGACAAACCCTGTCTCTGCCTGCCTTATTTCAAAATTAACCAATAAGTCTGGTGTGTGTGGGGGAGGGGGGTGTATGTCATGGTTTATTAACATACTTTGTTAAGGGAAACAAAAAAAGGACACATACAGCTAGCTAAATCCTAGACCTAGAAATGATAAATAAGTATGCTATTCTTTTAAATAATTATCTCTGGGTAACAGATATTGCTTCATAGAAAGAACATTAGAATGTTAATAGTTATAGTCTCACACCGTGTATTTTCATTGCTTCTATATATTTATTGTATGCCAATTAATGGGCTGTCTTACCATTTATGGCTCATTTATTCTCAAAGTGAATTATTTTAACTTTACAAAATGGTTAGATACACTTTATAGATACAGTGCTAGGATTTTAGACTGTTAAGTAACATTTAACTGCTCTCCTTACACTCTGTGTCTTTCTTATTTTATGTGATCATACAGATAAAATTGTGCAAGACTCTATGTTTAAAAAAGGTTTAAGTAAGTCTTCATTAATATGTATATCTGGAGTCTTAATAGAGATATCATTTTTGCTTGTTCCTCACTCTGTTTTTCTCTAATCACATTTTATTTCTCAAAGAAGTCATCTCTAATTTCCTTATAGAAGATAATAGTTTTCATAAGATTCCAACTTTTAGATATGATTCTATGTTCTTCTAATAGCAATATATTGTTAGATATAATGTACAATACTATATTTATTTTCTAACTTTTCTCTATATAAAGATATGTATAAAATATTATCTGCAACTTTTACTATATAACTCCTTCTTAGAGATTCAGGCATAGAGAATATGATCAACAAGTATATATATTGAAAGGACCTTAGGAAAAAATTCTTAAAACAGTAGTTCATTTTAGTAATTCATAACACACACACAGTGGACAAGTTAATATAATGTGTTCAAGAGCTTAGTTTATATTGCATTGATTGGAGAATAGGCTTATATTCATTAATTCTAGGTGAAACTTGATTTAGAAAGCTCAGAAAATGTTCTCTGATGGCATATTTTATTTCATATAGAAAGAAATACTAAATAGAACAAAATAGAAAAATCCAAGATGAAATAACAAACAAGGTAAGAATATGTGGATTTCTATGACTTTTTTTCAGCAATGTTTATTGGCTACTAGTTGGAGGGCATGAGAAAGTGCGTTTCAGCATCCATAGAAGAAGTTGTGGTTAATTCTAATTTATTTTTTTATAAAACCAATAAATAGCATCTTCTCTTCTGGCATAGCATAAAACAAAATAGTTTACTTTATTAAACATACTTCTGTCTTATCTGAAAATCCCAAAATAAACTTCCCAAATGAGCTATCAAGAATACTATCTTCACAGGTTAACCCATCCCTTCTGGGCTCATCATCAGCATTCAAATGAAATATAGCAGAATGAATGTGACTGAATTCATTCTCATGGGACTGACTCAGAAGCCTCAGATACAGACAATTCTATTTTTAGTGTTACTTATCACCTACATTGTCACAGTCACAGGAAACCTGCTGATTGTGTGTACTGTAAATTGCAGCCAGACATTGAACTCTCCAATGTACTTCTTCTTAGCATTTTTGTCTTTGATTGATGCCTGCTATTCCTCATCCATAATTCCTAAAATGCTAGTTGACTTATTGTCAGAGACAAAGACCATCACATTCAATGCCTATATGATACAACTATTTGTTACACATTTCTTAGGAGCTTCAGAGATTGTCCTTCTAGTGGTCATGGCATATGACCGCTATGTGGCCATCTGTAGACCTCTGCACTATGTCACCAGGATGAACCACCACACATGCTGCCTCCTAGTTGGAGTATGTTGGGCAGTGGGTTTTCTCCACTCTTTTGGGCAGATCCTAGTTACTTTCTGGATCTCTTTCTGTGGTCCCAATGTCTTGGACCATTTCTGTTGTGACATTTTTCCTCTGATTCAACTGGGCTGCTCTGACACTTTCCTTCTTGGTCTTCTGGTCGCTGTCAATGGTGGGGTGATCCCTGTGATCACCTTTGTAATGCTGCTGATGTCCTATGCAGTAATCCTTTGCTCCTTGAGGACTCGCAGTTCTGCAGGAAGGAAGAAGGCCCTTTCTACCTGTGGCTCCCACATCACAGTTGTTGTGTTGTTCTTTGTGCCCTGCATTTTCATGTATCTGAGACCAGTGGCCACCTTTCCCATGGATAAAGCCATCACAGTGTTTTATACCCTTGTAACACCAATGTTAAATCCTATTATCTACACAGCAAGAAATGCAGAGGTTAAACATGCCATTAAAATACTATTAAAGAAGCATCAAAACTTGTATAATAAATGATTACCTATGAATATTTTTTGTCTCTAAATTCATCTACTTATCCATGAGCAATATATTCCAAGATCCTCAATTTTCTGTCTGTGATGTTAAAAACGGTTAATGTTGCTAAACTGTTTTTACATATTTTCTATCCAAACCCACTATATGTATACTCTCATCTCTCTCATATGTGTGTGTGTGTGTGTGTGTGTGTGTAAAAATTTCAAGATTTAAATGAAAATGAAAACAAATCATACCAGAACCAGTGACATAGTAGACAATAATCTCAGAGGATAAAGTTCATAGACACTAGTGTGCACATTAATTACAAGTAACTTGATGGTATAACTCAAAGATTTTTTTTTCAAAATAAGCAAAACCCAGTTACTACACAGAAAGAAATAATAATATTAAAGTAAAATTTAATTAAATAGAATTGAAAATAACAGCTCTAAGAATTAGTGAGTGATGTTTTCTTCGAAAAGATAAGTAATCTTTATAAGTAATATTTATAATCCCTCAACAAACTAACCAAAATCAAGAATGGGAAGACTGAAGTTAATAATAGTTAAAATATATACATCCAACAGACAATCAATGAAATTTTCAGGATTATTTTGACAGATTCTGAAAACATTCTATTAAACTAAAAAAGTAGAATTGAACAACTTCTAATTCATGTGCTCTATCAAAACTAAGCGATGAGGATGTAAATTATTAATAGAACTATAGTAAGTAATGAGATTGAAACAGTGATAAACATCTTCCAACTTAAAAGGCATAAACAGTCAGATCAATTCATTCCTAGGTCTTTAGAAAATATTTTACTTATTTGCAAGCAGAGAGAGATAGAGAGGAGACAGAGAAAATGGGCATGCCAGGGCCTAAAGTGACTGCAATAAACTCCAAAATCATACACCACTTTGTACATTAGGTTTAATGTCAGTACTGGCAAATTAGACCCAGGTAGTCAAGGTTTTCAGGCAAACACCTTAACCATTGAGCCATTTCTCTGGCTGTCATTCCTAAATTCCATCAGACCTTAAAAAATTTACTAGTAAACCTCAAACTATTCCATAGAATAAAAATGGAAGGACACCTGCCAAATTCATTTTATAAAGCTAGTATTATGCATACCAAAATCTGACAAGGACAAAGTAAAAAAAAAGCACCCCTCTGAATAGCTTTAAAAAATACCAAGAAATAAAATTAATCAAGAAAATGAAACACCTCTTCAATGAAAATTTCAAAATATTGAAGAAAGAAATTGAAGAAGACACTAGATGATGGTAAGATCTCTCATGCTAATAAATAAGCAGAATTAACATAGTAAAAATGGCTATATGATAAAAAGCAATATGGTGATTTCAGGCAAAACACATTACAATTCAAATGATGGGGCTGTTTAGGTGGGTCAGTAGGTATAATGCTTGACACACAAGCTTGAGGCTCTGAGATTGGACCCCCAGAACCCATTTTAAGGAGTTTTTATTCAGTTTTACTCAGTTTTAACTGTGTATTCCAGCAGTAGACCCAGTGAACTACCCTATTGACCAGCTAATACAATAGTGGTACAATAGTGGCATGGCTGTTATAGGCATAACCAACTGCTCCAACTGCTCTGTGATTGGACTGAAGACCCTTCCATGGGAGGGAATTCATGCCTAATACTGAAAACCTAGTCAAAAGTCTGTGGTTGGGAAGGACATACACCCTAAAGGGGAAGTTACCTTTGTTGTTTGGCTAAAGGATATATTTTTCTGATAACATTGCCCTCTATTTATTTTTATGTCCATAGATTAATGTTCCTCTCACATTTAATCAGAGAAGCTTATTTTTGCAGTTGGTTGGAAAGATTCCTTTTAAAGTTAGTTTGATTACTGAACAAAATCAAAGCTTCAGTGATGAGAAGAAGTGACTATTGAGTGCTCAGTACTGAATATGGCATCTAATAATATACCTCAAGGCTCATCAAGCATTGTATAAGAGGGAGAAGAAAGAATATAAGAGCCTGAGGATGGGGAGAAGTGCTTTGGAACAATGTCTTCAAAACATGAAGTGGTTTTGCATTCATAATCTCACAGTGATTGTTGTAATCTCCATAATATCTACACAATATTGCACCCATCAACATTCCATCATGGATAGTGGAGAAAGGCAATAAACAACATCAAAGGGCAACAGGGACTAGCTGGAAGTAAGGAGTTCCATGGAATGGGAATGGGAGTGGGAGACAAGGGAAGGTAATGTGAGAGCATTATGATCAAAATTGCATACATATATGCAACTTATCAATTCTTAAAATAACATGTAAAATAAAAGAATTAATGTATAAATAATGAATAAATAACTGCAAAGTATTGTGATGTGGCAGCTCACACCTAAAATCTATGCTCTGGGAAAGTAGAAACAAGAAAATCCCTGAATCTAACTGAATAACTTAATAGAATCAGTGAGCATTAGGTTTAGTGAGGGATACAGTATCAAAAAAATAAGGTGGAAGGAGAAAGAATATGACAATGGACATTGCACTGTGGCCTCCATACACATACATGCAGAAGTGCTTTCACACCAATTCACACCTTCAACAAAATCATCATGAAAATCTCAATGTACTTCTCAGATCTAGAAAAATATTGCCCTAAAATTCACATGGAAAAATAAAGATCTAGAGTTACAAAAGCAACCCTTACAAAGAGTTAAGTTGGCAGTGTTATGTTTGATTTTAAGAAAAATTATGGTGTGACCTGGAGAGATGGTTGAGCAGTTATGGCATCTGCCTGCAAAGCCAAAGGACCCAGGCTCAATTTCCCAGTGCTCATGTAAGCCAGATGTACCAGATGGCACATGTGTCTGGATGGAGTTCATTTGCAGTGGCTGGAGGCCCTGTCATGCCCATTCTCTCTCTCTCTTTCTCTCTCTCTCTCAAATAAAAAAATAAAGTATTTTTTAAAAGAAATATGGTGTTATGGCACCAAAAAGAACATTGCACTATCATGCATGTGCTAATCTATAATGTATCAAAGAAAAGGGACTGGAGATGTACTGAATTCCTTAAGAGTGTATAAATAATTTTCATTTTCTACAACTTTGAGGGAAAGGTTTCCAAATCTTTTTCAGCATGGTATTATTTGTATTTTTATTTTTATGGATTTGTATTGCTTCTCCTTCCTTCTACTCCTAAATTTTTAAGAGGTTTTTGTTTGCTTCTTTATTGTGAAAGGATGATGAATTTTATTGAGCTTTTTCTGCATTGTTTGAGATAATTATATGATTTTGTCCCTTTGATCTATCTCTATTTATCCATCCTTGTAGTCCTTGGATAAATCTATTTTTTTCATGGTACATGTAATTTGTAAAGTTCTTTTGAATTTAATTTGACAATAAATACTTTAAGAATTTTACATTCATGTTCATAAAGGATATTGATCATAGGATGACCATGATGAGTATTTGATGTGCCAATGCTGAGGTAGCATCAGCATTGTCATAGGACATGGGGTTCTTAAGACATCAGACTTTGGAATCTTAGACTAGGTGTTGGGACCAGCAATGATGGGTACCAAGGCAATAGGTTTAAAATCTTAATCTACCCCAATCTTAAAGTTTGATTTGGGGACCTGGAGAGATACCTCAGTGGTTAAGGCACTTGCCGACAGAGCCTAAAGATTGTGTTCAATTCCCCAGTACACATGTAAAGCCAGATGCACAAAGTGGCACATGTATCTGGAGTTTTTTGTAGTGGCTGGAAGTTCTGGCTTGCCCATTCTCTCTATCTCTCTTGTCTCTATATCCTTCTGCTTGTAAATAAATAATGAAAAGAGATTAATTTGGGGAATATTCTTTTCTCAGTTTGTATATGCAACATGAAAAGAATGAATTAGGTAATCTCCCAAACCTCATTCAATTGTCAATCAATAATGTTTTGCATTTTATTATTTGTTGATTTAATTATAGATCAAACTTTGTCTTCCATGTGATTGAATTCTCAACAAACTCCTAGTAAAATAAAATGAAATCAAGTATTATTATCTGTGTAAGATGAAGCATGAACTGTGTGTGATGGCTTGAGTGTATAATCTAAAATACTAGGGATGGTAAGGCCAGATGATTATTTTCTATTTTGAACAGATCTTAAATTAGGCAGTAAACAGTACATAAAAAAGAGTAGAAATTAGATTATAATTCTCTGACTTACTAGTTACACCATACTGAGCAAGTGAAATGAAAGATACTAAGCCTTAGTTTTTAAGAATTAGAAATAATATAGTTATACGTGCATTTGCTGTATAGTTAATATGAAAGTGACTTGAAACAGAACATGATCACTGTATATTTTATTTTAATAATTAATTTAGATAAGATGAGAAATGCTCTTTAAGCAGAGATAGTTATGTGTTATTAACTAACTTCACAAAATAAATGAGATGATAATTCAAAATTCTCCAGAGAGAGGCAATGAAAATTTCTCAGAGGAATATAGAACTTGATGTATTTCAAACTCCCTAGGGTTTTTTGATTCAAATTTTTATGCCTCCATGAGTTAGGTTGAGAAGCAGAGGTCTTAACAGCTACTTGAAAGGTGGTATTAAGGGTTAAGGAAGGAAAATGATAACTAGGTAAGTTGTAACAAGGGAAGTCTTATAGAGCCAAGTTAAGATTGTGATTTAGGATAGAGAAGCCTGAATTAAGTCTTTTGATCTGCTCTCCAGTAATCATTTGGCCCAGAATACAGGGCTTAATTTCTCTATGTTACAGTTTTTCTTTCATAAAACAAGAGTAAATTTCCAGTCATACAGAGTTATTTTAAAGAAATATTTAAAAATATCAAGTTCTTTGCAAATATGAAAAAGTCAGTTGATATTAGTTTTTGACTTCCATATGAAACCAGTGGCTTATTTTCAAAAAGAATTTTATAGTTCAACAAATTACTCAAATTCTTATGAGGTAATTGAAATATCTTTAGTACTTAAACTTCTCAGAACTTACAATATTTCTAAATCCAAAAAGCCGAGCAAAAGATATTATTAGTAAGAATCATTGGGACATTCAGAAAGGCATGTTTTATCTTTGAAATTGTCTTTCCTAAAGTGAGAATAATTATATTATTAAAAGAATATTAAATACATAATAATGTTGTCTTGCATTTATTACTCATTTTCCTATGCCCAATTTTACATAATTGTGCTTTTTACTTCAAGATCTAAAACTTTATTAATATAGCATTGAACATATTGTCAACTAAAAGATCTTGAAGTCAGGTTTCCTTAAATATTGATTACTAAAAAAAAGCAATCAGAAATGATGTACTTTGTTCTAATTCAGTGCTGTGTAGAACAGTTCTTTCTGGACATACATAGACATTTCATACTGGGAGATCACATCCTGGAATGCTATTCTGGGTCATTCAGTATGTGTTCCTTGTTACAGGGGTAAAGGACACCATCATAGTGACTGGGGAAGATGAAGCTTCCAGAATTATGTTTGAGTGGAGCCAAACCCAAGGACTCTTTTCTCCTGGAAAGCTGAGATATTCTGGCTTGATAAAATACAGGAAATAATTAGTGCTTCGTGGTTTCCAAATTCCACATCTCTTTTCACACAAAGTAATTTGTTTGTATTTTGAATGAGTGGGAAACTCAGGTGAATCTTAAAAGTAGGCATCTGGTATACTCCTGACTACTTGCAATGTTCATTTTACCTCTAGTCTAAAAACCATTTGGAGGAACTAAGAGATGACGGTGGGAAGGGAAAATAAAGAGATTCTTTTTATGCTACAGATTTATGAGTAGTGAAGCAGAAAAAAAAAGAGTTTAAAGAGTAAAATATTCTTGTAAATATATTTCATTGTGTTGGAAAATTATATTTGACATTCACATTAAAATGTAATTATTTGTGACAGCTTCTTTGCCTGTCTAAACCAAAATTGATGTGTGTGTGTGTGTATGATTGATTAGCTGTCATTTTATTAAAGGAAACAAAAAAGGTTACAGCTAGTGACTAATAACCATACAGATAAATAATATAATATGTATTATCTTAATTAATTTCTTGTTTCTGGATTCATGGATGCAGCCTCATAGAAATAACATCGTGACAATGTTAATAGTAGTAGTCACACATCCTGCCCTTTCATAGTAAGTAACGATACTTTTGCTATTTATTTTAATGTAAGGCTAGGATGACAGACTGCTAAGGGATATTGAACATTTTAACTTGGGCTTTATTTATATTATTTACTTCCTCTGGTTAAAAAGGGTAAGCACTGCATAACAGTCAATGTTGACGTAAGGACTGAGTCTGACAAGCCCTCTAAAAATGCTGGCTGTGCTAGCTGATATATCTTTACATTTATTGTCTCAATAAGAGACAGTAGTTTCTTTGGATATTATAACTTAAAAATCTGTAGTAGTTTTTACACAGTTCACATTTTACATCTAATATAACATTTTGCACAACCACAAGCCTGCTACTGTCCTGGCTCAAGCCAGCATTCCTTTCCATCTGGATTTTGACCATGATATTAACTAGTATCTCTGCTTTTGATCTCACTCCTCCATGGTGTTTTCCTCATACAGTATACACAATGGTCAAATTAACAATTAATTCAGATTCTTTCATCCTTTGTGTAAAATCACTGTTGATGTTACTTGTCATTTAGAATATGCCACACTCCTTACATACAAAATCCTCCAAGATCTGCCATCAGCCCATCCTTGTTCACCCTACTCTGGCCACATCTCCTTTAAGTCATGGATAGTAGTAACTCTGTTTCCTCCTCAAGGATTTTTCACTTGATATTCTTGACTGGAGACTTATTCTAGATGTCATTTAGCTCCTTCCTCACTTTCGTCAGGTATAGACATATTTCCCTTTAATAAAGTCTTCTCTTACTACAATAGAGAAAATTATCATTTTCCTAAAACTCTACATTTGAATTATCTTGATATTTTGTTCTCATAAATATATATCATAGGGTAAACTACATAAACTGTATAATCCTGTCTTGATTTTCCATCTTTTATCTTAGTGAAGACATGATAATAGACTTTACTATTGGTTTTTACTACTATTAATCTGACTTCTAATGCTTCAGGCAAATAGCTTGTGATCAAAAAAAGTCATCCATTTAAGTAACTGTTCCCTCACAAAAACACATATACTGTGGACAAATTGATGTACCCCCTCCCTCACAAAAATACATACACTGTGGACAAATTGATGTAACATATTCAAAAGCTTAGTTAATATTGATTGGGAAATAGATATATTGATAAATTCTGGGTAAAACTTGAAGTAGAAGGTTCATAAAATGTTCTTTGCTGGCATAGTTTGTTTCTATTTTATTTCTTATGGAAAGAAATCCCAAATAAAATAAAACAGAAACATGCAAGGTGAAATAACACACAGGGTAAGAGTATGTGGATTTCTGTGACTCTTTCAATGATGTTTATTACCTACTAGTCAGATGCCATGGGAAAGTGGGTTTCAGCATCCATATAAGAGGTTGAGGTTTATATGAATTTCTTTTTATAAAATTAAAAAAATAGAATTATTTGTCTCTTCTGGTATAGCATGAAAAATAGTTTATATTATTTTTAAATTTAATTTTATTTATTTAATACACACACAGAGAAACAGGCAGATAGATAGAGAGAAAGAGAATAGGTGTACCAGGGCCTTCAGCCACTGTAACTGAACTCCAGACACATGTGCCACTTTGTGAATCTGGCTTATGTGGGTCCTGGGGAATTGAAACTCGGCCCTCTGGCTTTGCAGGCAAGTGCCTTAACAACTAAGCCATCTCTCCAGTCCTTATATTATTATAAATGTACTGTCTTAGCTAAAAATTTCAAAATATATTGTTCAAGTGTGCTACTGAGAATACTGTCTTCACAGGTTAGCCCATCTTGTCTGGGCTCATCATCAGCATTCAAATGAAAGACAGCAAAATGAATGTGACTGGATTCATTCTCCTGGGACTGACTCAGAAGCCTCAGATACAGACAATGCTATTTTTGGTGTTGCTTATCACCTACATTGTCACAGTCACAGGAAACCTGCTGATTGTGGTTACTATAATCTGCAGCCAGACTTTGAGCTCCCCAATGTATTTCTTCCTAGCATTTTTGTCATTGATTGATGCCTGCTATTCCTCATCCATAATTCCTAAAATGCTGGCTGACATATTGTCAGAGACAAAGACCATCACATTCAATGCCTGTATGATACAACTATTTGTTACACATTTCTTAGGCGCTTCAGAGATTGTCCTTCTAGTGGTCATGGCATATGACCGCTATGTGGCCATCTGTAGACCTCTGCACTATGTCACCAGGATGAACCACCACACATGCTGCCTCCTAGTTGGAGTATGTTGGGCAGTGGGTTTTCTCCACTCTTTTGGGCAGATCCTAGTTACTTTCTGGATCTCTTTCTGTGGTCCCAATGTCTTGGACCATTTCTGTTGTGACATTTTTCCTCTGATTCAACTGGGCTGCTCTGACACTTTCCTTCTTGGTCTTCTGGTCGCTGTCAATGGTGGGGTGATCCCTGTGATCACCTTTGTAATGCTGCTGATGTCCTATGCAGTAATCCTTTGCTCCTTGAGGACTCGCAGTTCTGCAGGAAGGAAGAAGGCCCTTTCTACCTGTGGCTCCCACATCGCAGTTGTTGTGTTGTTCTTTGTGCCCTGCATTTTCATGTATCTGAGACCAGTGGCCACCTTTCCCATGGATAAAGCCATTGCAGTGTTCTATACCCTTGTCACACCAATGTTAAATCCTGTTATCTACACAGCAAGAAATGCAGAGGTTAAACATGCCATTAAAATATTATTGAAAAGGAATACAATCATGGGTAATAAATAATTGAATGTGAATACCTTTCAATTATGTTTCACTACCATGATAGTTCCCTTTATCAATGTAGAATAAATTCCAGGACATAGTAATTACTACAACCAATAACATTATGAAACTCTACATACACTTTTTCTTTACAAATATATCTATGGTAAACTTGAGTTTATAGATTAAGTGCATTACTAAATCAACCACCTTTAATAAAATGAAAAAAAATTATACCAATCAATTGCCACAAAATGTTATGCTTTGGGTGCACTATTAAGTAAAATAAGGGTTTCTTGACACTTGCAATGTGACACAGTGACAATTACTGCTATGAACTTATACCCAGAAACATATATGTTGGGTAGTGGACACAATGTTGGTATGCTGGACAAATTACATCCTAGCTGGAAATCAATGGGATGATGTTGAAAGGGAGTGAGTTAGCTTTGTTATGCAGATAGGGTGACTGGGCCCCTGAAAGTAAAAAGCAGAATGTCTCCTTGCACTTTCCACTTTGCTAGATACCAAAGATATGGTATGACTTCTTATCTCTTCTACAGATCTGTTTTTCCATGAACAACCTGGGCTCCTCTTGGGCAAGGGGAGGTCTCTCTTTCTGCAATTAAAATCTAATGCTGACATTGTGGTTTGTCAAGTTCATCCCCTAGATCTTGGTATCATGCCTAGCCTTTTCCTTTGGAAGCCTCTAGTCCAGTCCATTCATCTGTCTCTCTGGATCACCTTGAAACAACCTCAACACACCTAAGGGAAGCCATCTTGACATTCTCCAGGATTAGAAGAGAATAAAGATTAACACAGAACAAGCTAAAAGCCTGAGGGCATAAGTTCAATAAAGATATCTGGTGTTAGTCTTAACCTAAAGTCAAGGCAACCTGGACACATGCTGCTTACCAGCATCTGGTGTTTGCTCTGGCTGTTATCTGATGCTTACTCTGTATTGACCACCAAATTCTGTTTTTGTAACCATGCTTTCCTCTCTTGCAAATTAATTAGGGGAAAGGGGAGAAAGACTGAAGAGTGAAGGGCAGGAATGTGGTTTTTGTCTTTAAAAACCTAATGTAGAGATAGGCTGTTGCTGTTCTCTGCCTTGATATCCAGCTGTGGAGAGTCAGACACTGGCTGGCTGAATAAAGACTCTCCTTTTTAAATTTTATTCAGGTGGTCTTTTGTTCATTTCTGGTCTGTGACTCTCTACAACTTGAGCAGGAAAGTAGAGCCCACCACAATAAGGTTGTAAATATGTTTAACAGGGGAGGGCAAACTCTCTTAGCTGCCAGTTCCTCACTCCTGAGTCTCTAGGTTCTGGTGAGTCTCCCCTCATCTCACACAAGCTCAGTTGAGATGTGGGGAGAGCCCCTGACATCTATTCCCACATAGGCTCTTGCCCCTCCTGCCCTCCACTTGGAAGGAACTCTTTGTACTTTCTTTTCTTTCCTCTCTAACTCTTCTTTTACTTTTTCTTCCAGGCCCACAACATGGGTTCTGAGATCATGTGAGTATATGTATTTTTCTTCTCTTGATTTTGTACTAGGAAGCTGTCAATACATTTTCTTTTTTTTAAAAAAAGAGTTGGTTGTATAATGAGCTCCTTGTATCTGGAGTCCTTACTGAAAACTGCCATAGGAGATGGTTTTTAAAGTGAATTGAAAGCAAACAGGAATCATTGCTCTGTTTTTGGCCAGATAAAACATATTTTCAGCTAAACAACTTGCTTTAGTTATGACTTTGTTCTAAACAACTTTTGAATCGTAAAAAAATTACACTGTTCACATGTGTATGTTTATAACAGATATGTTCATAGCAACCATAATTGTTGCTGTCAGGTTCATATAGCTGGAAGAAATGACCCAATTAAGAGCAGCTTGTGGGAAAAAGAGGTTTATTTTGGCTTCAGACTTGAGGAGTAGCTCCACGATGGCAGGGGAAAACAATGGCATGAGCAGAAGGTGGACATCACTTTCTGGCCACCTAAGGTGGCAATAGGAACAAGAGAGTGTGCCAAACACTGGCATGGGGAAACGGCTATAACACCCATAAGCCTGCCCCCAATAATACACCACCTCCAGAAGGCTTTAATTTCCAATTGGTATCAGCTGGGGAGACTAGAATTCAGAATCCCTATGTTTATGGTAGACACCTAAATCAAGCTTCCACAATTATTGACAGAAAGATTTAGCCTCCTACCTCAGTGTTACTGTATGTTTGACTGATGAAGGCAGTGGACTCTGTGATTTAAAAGTTCTTATAAAACTTAACATGGCTGTAGAAACACAGGGCAGAATAAGAACACCAGCATCAGGACAAGAAGACATGGGTTACTTTCTCAGTGTGCCACTGTCTCATTCCATGACCTTCGCAGGTTCTATTTATAGAAATGATTTTCTCAGATAACTTACAAGGTACATACAGTATGTGATTTTGTCTATGTTCACATATTTATTGCCATAAATATTATATTTGCTTCTATCCACTAGAAGAAGTCAATGGAAAGGTTTGAGAGATTACATGTAACAGGTCAATTGATATCTGTAAATTTTTATTCCGTTCTTAATTACTTGGGAGGCATCCTCCTGGGATGGAAGGATTTGGGATGGGGCTAGTACAATATAAGCCTTGCATTTGGAGGATTTGTTAGCTTGGTAGTTTTCCTGTGCTAGTGGATGGCCTATAATTATTCTTAATAGCATTAGGAAGGTAACAGTTTTTTATTGTATTAGGTAACATACTTGTCATGCATCTTGTTAATAATTACTTCTTACCAATTATGACCTAATCCATATTTAATTCCCTTTTTATTTCTGGCTTACCCTTTCAAGTTGAACTAGTTATGTTGTTATGTTTTTAGTGTTTTTCCCACTCATTCCTTGATATTTGACTCTGGAAATAGTCTTTGTAGCCCTAAGAATTTCTCTTTTGAAAAGTTCCCTTCATGGACAATTAGCATTGGTTTGGACCTAACTCTATAAGCTCTATCTTTTCTCCAATTCTTATGTAGCTCTATGTTTGGGAATACTCAACTAGAAATGGGTGGAGCTTCCTAAAACCTCTCTCTGCAATCATTCTAGCTGCTTAAGTAGAAGCTGTATAAAGACTGAGTGGACCATCATGAATGGATTTTATTGTTATTATTTTTGGATAGGCTTAATAATCTTATAACTATCCACTCACTCTCCAGTATGGCTCTGCTTGCATCCCAGAACTGAAAGCCATTTTCAGCAAAATACACTTTCATTATAGTTCCTTATGTAGCTTCAAACTTTCATTTCAACTTTATCCTCTACTTCCACAAATATTCTGGTAACTGCAAGTTTCAAGTGTCTAATCAAATGATAGCAGTTTTCATATATTTTTTTTTTTTAGCAGTGACACATGCTCCTCACAGAGACTGGGTTAAGGCAATATAGACTCTTTAATTCTTTTTCTTGTTTTAGAAAACATATTTGGGGCTGGAGAGATGGCTTAGAGGTTCAGGTTCTTGCCTGTGTAGCCTAAGGGCCTATGTTCTACTTCCCAGATCCCAATTAACCCAGACCCACAAGGTGACGCATGTGCAACATGTGCAGAGGGTGGCACACCTACCTGGAATTCAATTGCAGTGGCTGGAGGCCTTGGCATGCCATTTCCCACCCCTTCCTTCTCTGTCATAAAAAAAAAAATTGGACATAGATGAATAAATATGGTTCTACATACAAATACTGAATTTAATTGAATTCCAATAATTTTAAGCATAATTTCAAATATTTGCATAGGCTTCTTTTAGTGGATTCTAAAAAAAACTCAGAACAACATAAAAGCATCATGACACATTAGTAACAAAGCAGTAATTGAAGGCTAAGCACTCTGGTCCATGAGTCAGGAGGCTTGACTTTTATTTTACTTGGGATGGATGATGTTTTGGTTCTCTGACCTAACTTTCCATATTATGAAGTGGAAGTCTTGATTCTTTTTTAGTACATAGATAAATTGTTAGATTAAATGTAATTGCCAAAGCATTTTACCACACTGAGCCTGATTTACAAATTTCTATATTATCATGATAATCTAGGTTCAGAACTGGTATGAAAACAGCTGCTTGAGGAAGTATTGTGGGTTGTATCTGGTGTGGTACACTGCTGTGCTTCCATGGGTAATACCTATCATTTAATGTATACTTGAAAACTATATTTTCAAGTTATAACCATGAAGAATGTGTTAGTAAAGAAACAAATAGCATAACAAAAATTCATAAGTCAGATATTTACCTCCCTAAATATTTAATATTTTATTTGTATGTTAGGAAATAACCATATAAATATGCTAAGTTAATTTGTCATCGAATGTCCAGGTTTTCAGTAGTTGATTGTTTTACTTTTTCTTGGCACAGTGATTTGTCTTTAGGTGAACTTAAGGAGAAGTTAACAATTAAATATGAAAGTTGGAAGTTCTCTAATTTTAAGTAGGACAAGATAATTGGTTTTTGGCAATGGTACCTAATGGCAGTGGAATGCTCATGAGGTCTAATTAGCTAGGACTAAGAAAGTTCAGTGGGTCTTCAAACAGGGCATGAAGAGGAACTTGGTAAAGCTCCAGAGAAAGGAATTATCTAAAAGGTGCTATTTATAATTCAACAATGAGTGATTGTAGTTGAGCTAGTGTATGCTGTCAACTTACAATTTTACTTCTTGATGAACTAACAGATAACCAGGGCCCTGGACATGGAGTTTTGTCAGGCAAATTGATGGGTGAGAGTTTTTCTTAAAGAAAATCATTTACTTATAGAATTAAATTAATTAAATGGATCTTAAAAATCACATAATCACCCTACAGCCTCACTAATTGGCTTTAGTCTCTTTGAAGAAGAGGCAGACTGAAGCCATGTTAAATAATAAGAGTCTACTGTAATTCCACCGATGTCCAGGTTTGGGGTCTTTTCCTCATACAGATGTGTATTTAAATTAGAATCATACTATCTATTATGTGTTTCAGATTTAATATATCAACACACATGTAGTCCAGACTGGCCTTAAACTATGTAGCTGAGGCTGAACTTGAATGCTTGATCCTCCTACCTCTACTTTCCAAGTGCTGGGATTACAAATATGTACTCTCTCTCTTTGAGGTAAGGTCTCACTCTATCCCAGACTAACCTGGAAATCACTATGTAGTTTCAGGCTGGCCTCAAATTCACTGTGATCCTCCTGCATCAGCCTCCTGAGTGCTGGGGTTAAAGGCATGCACCACCATGCCTGGCTTAATGTGTACTATCTTGTCTGGATAAAATATCTCTTTAAGAGCTGTGCATCATTCCAGGGTATGTGTGATCATTTACTTACCTAATTCCCTGGTGCTGGGCATAGTTATTCTAAGTCATGTGCACAGCTTTACTTTCTGCACACTGTGCTCTTGCCGATCTGTATCAGTGTGGACTGGGAATACGCAGATTAAGTGAAGCTGCTGGTCTCCTTTGTTGTATGATTTTAAAATTTTCATTTTGACTAAAAATTAAAGTCTTTTGTCCATTTATCTTTGAATGGAAATAAGTTGTAATGTGTGAGATATATTTTTGTTACTCTCTTTTTTTGTTATTTCATGGGGAAATTTATGTATGCATATTAGGATGAGTTTTCCTTCTACTAATGTAATATCCTCTAACCAAGAGGGAATGGATGCTATGGCAAAATGGAGAGGACTTGATAATATATATAACAGAAACATGAAATGAAGAAGTAGGGGTGATTAATCTTCTCCTGGGTGGACAATTTGCTGCTGTGTGATAATATGTCAAAGGAGGATTTACTATTTTATTTTATTTATTTGAGAGGGAGAAAGAGGGAGAGAGAAAGAATGGACACTCCAGGACCTCTAGCCACTGCAAAAGAAATCCAGATGCATGGGCCCTCTTGTGCATCTTGCTTACGTGGGTCCTGGGGAATCAAACCTGGGTTCTTTGGCTTCACAGGCAAGCACCTTAACCAATAAGCCACTCCTCCAGCCCTGCTAAAGGCTTTTGACAGAGACACTTTTCTTAACTTCACATGAACAACATACACTTATATGCAATAATGTGTCCCAAATGAATATATAATTCATACACATTTACATATTTGTGGGTATACAGATATATTACTTTATCTTACTAGCAGTTAATTTCTTTCAGCTCTTGGTGTTAAATTTATATTTTTTAATTTTTCAAAGTAAGGGCTTCTTTTGCTCAATTGATCTTCAAAATTTTAAAATCCTATCTGAAGTTGTTTTTTTTCTTCCATTCTATTGAAACTGTAAATTTACTGAGACTATGCTAATTTATACAGAGAACATAATTTAGGAGAATAAACACTATTAATCAATATTTATTATCTTAATGCACTTTTGTACAATAAATATTTAATACCCTATAAAATATGCCAAAGCTATTAGATGTATGGCTTCTTTTAAAAAACATATTTATATTTTTCACACTGTAAGAGGTATTTCATGAGCTAATTAGATCATGGATGTGATTGAGTTCTTTGGTATTGTGTATTCTTAGACATGGAGCTGTCAGCAGTGAGGGGGTTCAGCAGCATTTCTCACCTAAAATGTGTCAGACACCGCAGGTGTGAGAGCACTCTACTTGGCATGCAGAGGAAATAGATGTGCAAAGGATATGTGTTCTGGCAGGAGCCTGGATGTTTCTCCTAGTCTGCCTGCCTTAATAGCTACAACTTGATCATGCGTATTACTTTTTTTTAATCACAGATTTACATGTGTGGTCACATGTAAATTCTGGAAGAGGAAATTGTCTTTACCTAGGTGAACACTTCATAACCAAAAAACCATCTCATAATTAGCAAGTTTACAGAAGCAGAGATTTTCAGATACATAGGGCATCAGAATGACACAGAAAGCTTGAGTGGACCTGGGAACAGAATGAGAATATAGGCCTCAAGTATATGGCACAGTATTTTCCCAGTTGATTACACAATAATCGTTTCCCTGTAGAATTCTCTAGGTGATAAAGTACTAGGACTCTTGAGAGACAGTAGCAAGGAGGAAGTAAAAATAAAAGATATGAAGCAACTACTAGGGTAAGGAGTGGTAGGAAAATGGTCCTAAGTTAGCAACTGTCCCTATAATATGAAGTTCAGACTATCGCCCATTTATCTTTTGTAGGAAACTCAGGACCCAGGAAGGTGTTACCTCCTGAATGGAGCCCATGCCTGCCAATAACGTGACTGAATTTATTCTCTTGGGACTCACACAGAATCCACACCTGCAGAAAATACTCTTCATTGTCTTTTTGCTCATTTTCCTATTTACAGTGCTGGCCAATCTGTTCATCGTGGTCACTATCTCCTTCAGCCCTGCGCTGTCGGCTCCCATGTACTACTTTCTCACTTATTTGTCTTTAGTAGATGCCTTCTACACCTCTGTCACCACCCCTAAGATGCTCTTCGATCTGCTCTACCAGAGGAGAACCATCTCCCTGCATGGCTGCTTGACTCAGCTCTTTGCAGAGCACTTCCTAGGAGGTTCAGAGATCATCCTTCTCATTGTCATGGCCTATGACCGCTACGTGGCCATCTGCAAGCCCCTGCATTACCTGACCATCATGCGCCAAGGCCTCTGTCACATCCTGGTGGCAGTAGCCTGGGCTGGAGGGATGCTGCATGCCACCATGCAGATCTTTTTCATGATCAACCTGCCCTTCTGTGGCCCCAATGTCATTGACCACTTCATGTGTGATCTCTTCCCACTGCTGACACTAGCCTGCAGAGACACCCAGAGGCTCGGAATGGTGGTGGCAGCCAACAGCGGAGCCATGTGCTTGCTCATCTTTTCCCTGCTGCTCATGTCCTACCTCGTCATCCTCAACTCCCTGAAATCCCACCGCTCCGAAGGCAGGCGCAGAGCCCTCTCCACGTGTGGCTCCCACTTTACCGTGGTGGTTCTTTTCTTTGTGCCCTGCATATTCACTTACATGCGCCCCGTGGTCACCTACCCCGTGGACAAGCTGGTGACTGTGTTCTTTGCAATCCTCACTCCCATGTTAAATCCTTTAATTTACACAGTGAGAAACACAGAGGTGAAAAATGCCATGAGGAATTTGTTGAAGAGGAGAACAACCTAGCCTGTACGTAAAGACAAGAAGTGATCGTACTTGTAACAAGTGGGATTATGTGTGTGCTAAGGTGTGAGTGGGGTAAACAGATTTTGCACCTTAAAAACAAAACTCCAGACACTACCATTGTGTAGGTACTCCACCGTAGGAAGACCTTTTGCTGTGTGTCTTTGATGACTATTAATGTGCTTTCCCAAAGTGTGAACATTCACATTCATAGATTCTGGATTTCCAACGGAAAGAATACTCTGTAAATCTATAGTTGTCATGATTCTGCAGTGTGTTTTTCTTCAGAGACCCACTGTTAGTATACTGAGTTCTTCATAAGATGTTACTTATGTGATATTAGCTTTTCCACAGACCCTTGAGTAAGAAACTTTAAATAAATTTTGCATGGCTTATGGTAATGTTTAGAAATGGGTGTTGGGGACTCAAAAGAGATTAATCTGAGGGGATTATGATCAAAATGCATTATATACATGTATAAATCTTGTTGAGGCTAGGTAAATTGCTCAGCTGTTAAAGGTGCTTGCTTTCAAAAGCCTGACAGCCTAGGTTTTATTTCCCAGTACCCATGTAAAGCCAGATGCACAAAGTGGTGCATGCATCTAGAGTTTGTTTGCAGTGGCTAGAGGCCCTGGTGAATGCATTCATATTCTCTTTCTCTCCTTGGAAATCTATAGCATTTTTTAATTGCCAACAAAGAGGTAGACATGCTTAGATTATTTAGTAGGAGGCAGACCTTTAAGAAATGGAATAAGCACTGCTGACTTTAAATTTGGTATTTTTTGAAAAGTGCCATGAACATATAAAAAAATTGATAAAAATTAATTCCTCACACATTCATTTTTTTCCTCTGGAACAGGAAATAAGGCATAAAAGGTGAATATTCTCTCAATATTTTGTTAAATATCCTCATGAATCACAGTTTCTCCATTTGCAGGAATAAGGGGATATATTCTTTAATTTGATCTTAAGAAAAAGGTATATAATATTTCTACAACAATTGCTACATATGTATGATTGAGAAATGCAGTAAACACATATTCTCTATCACACATTAATCTTATGTGGGTAATTTAATGCATGTGCTATACAAGTAGTATCCATGTCACTGTCTACTATTTACACAGAAACAGACTGAAGCTAAGAGAATTACTCATCTGATTCCCTCAGGTCACATCTGTAAGAGTTTTGGCCACAAAATTAAAATCAGGGTCCAAATTATCAGATCTACTTTCTTCAACTAAACCACAGTTGTTGACATGGTTATTTCTACAGATAAAGAATTACCATGCAATATTCATTACTCACTGCCCTTGGAGAAAGTTGTCAATATTTTTGTAGCCTTTGTTTACATGGAACAACATATTTCAGCAGCAAAATTGCTCTGTGAAGATGGAAAACCCCAACTGGTTCTGTATAACTACATGGCATATTCTGAAGCAAAGCTTCTCTGACTATAGCTCTCCACTGTGTGCTTCTTCTCATAAATATACTCTATCAAACTCAGTAGTCACTTGGAGTTATTTCTTGATACTTTTACCGTAAATAATGGCACGCCTTTTCTGGGGTGACTACCTGTTCTATCTTAGTGTTTGTATATCACTAATTTATAAGAAACATAACTTTTCCCACAAAATGTGTGCTTTGAAGATGATGTAATTAACACTTAGTATACTAAATTGCATTTTTCTGGTGACAAACATTTTAACAGTCTCTAGACCAAACAACTTATGGTTTACTTTGCCTTACAATTAGATGGAAGGTAGATGAACCAGGAATAAAGGGAAAGTAGCTTAGAAAATGTCTTTTCTACTCCAAAACAAACAGAGCTATTTCAAGCACAAAACTGAGGGCAATGTTTCTGTCCTAGGAGACACACCAACTGGTCAGTAGATGGTGAAAGATCCACTAGAAAAAATAAACAAATATTTTTTAAATAGAGAGAAAGCCAATAGAGAAGAGATGCACAAGCCAGACAATCCCCATAGACAGCATCCTGCTGCTTGGAAGCAATTTTCAGGAAGGCTAAGCTGTTCCTTAGTATACATCATCTGGAACTTCTCATTAAGACTGCTGTCATCATCAGATTGTTTCCAGTGCTTGCTTACAAGTAACATTAACATGGGCTGGGAAGGTGGCTCGGCAAATAGGAGGACTCACTGAGCATGACAGTCTGAGTTGATCTTTTGCACCCACACAAAATGATGGGCATGACCACATGCACCTATGACCCAAGTCCTCTTGAGCATGAAGACAGAATTGCTGGGGCTCTCTGGTCAGTCTGACCAAAAATGGTAACTCCAGGTTCAATGAAAAAACAATGTGGAAGAGTGATAAAGGAGAAAACCAGATGCTCTCCTCTAGTTTCCACATGTATGTGTATAAGGTACATGAATCTGCACACATGTGTTCATATGTTATGCATATACACATTCCATGCATACAGTAAACATGTACTGTATATAAAAATAGCATTAACATTTTTTCAAAAATTCATAAGATATTGAAATTCAATATATAAAGATACTTATAGTAGCCAGGTGTGGTGGCACACGCCTTTAATCCCAGCACTTGGGAGGCAGAGGTAGGAAGATCACAGTGAGTTCAAGGCCACCCTGAGACTCCATAGTGAGTTCTAGGTCAGCTTGGGCTAGAGTGGGACCCTACCTTGAAAATCCAAAACAAAATAAATAAATAAAAAGATACTTATAGTTTTGCCTACACATTTATTAAACTTAGTGGATATTATTTAAGTGAGGGAGCGAGCAAAGTATTTTTACTTATTTATTTATTTGTTTTATTTTTTAGAGAGAAAAAGGGAGAGAATTGGCATGCCAGGGACTCAGCCAATGAAATCAAACTCCAGATGCTTGCGCCGCCTAGTGGGCATGTGTGACCTTGTGCTTGCCTCACCTTTGTGTGTCTGACTTATGTGCAATCTGGAGAGTTGAACATGGTCCTTACACTTCGCAGGCAAGAGCCTTAACCACTTAGCCATCTCTTGTGCCCCAGTAAATGGTTTTTAAGGACAACTATGGGGCATATTCATAGTTTGTTCACTTATTTTAGCTCTTCTTTTTGCCATGTGTGTGTATGTGCTTGAACATTTGTGTGAGTGTACATTTGCATGTTTGTGCCACCACACATGTGTGGAGATCAGAAGACAACTTTGGGTGTCAGTCTTTACTTTCTACCTTGTTTTGAGACAGAGTCTCTGTTTTCTATTGCACATATCAGGCTAGCTGGCCTGTAGGCTTCTGGATAGTCTCCTGTCTGTGCCTGTTCATAGAGGTACCAGGATTACAAACAATTATGCTATCATTTCCCGCTTTATGTGGGCTCTGGGGATCTGCATTCAGGGCTTCAATGTTGCATAACAAGTGTTTTACTCACTCAGCCATCTCCCTGATTCTTTTTAAATTCTCAATGCAGAAACAGGTATTAATAAATAAGCCTACATGCCATTTTATACAAGAAAAAGAGACTCAATCAGGTCAAGCAACGTGTCATATCATTTAGCCTCTCTTGGCATCTTAAGAGATATAATTGTCTTAATGGTTATATAGTTAAAGCATAGACACATGTCACGTATATAAACATGTAGCCGCATATTGTAGTACTTCAGAGGGAGGATGATTAAGGGAACAAAACATCTAAAACTTCTGTCAGAGCTGGAGATGATGATATTAAAATGGTTGAGGAGCACTATTCTAACACATGTGAGTGGTTAGGTAAGAACAGAGTATCAAGTATAGAGATTAGCCTGTCACCTGTGACGATCATCTGAGATTGTGATATTTTCTGGTCAATATTCTTGAAGAATTATTTGTGATCTGAAAACTGGTATAATGATAACCTATAAGTGTTTTTATTTTATTTTATTTTATTGGTTTTACGAGGTAGGGTCTCACTGTAGCTCAGGCTGACCTGGAATTCACACTGTAGTCTCAGGATGGCCTTGAACTCATGGAGATCCTCCTACCTCTGCCTCCCAAGTGCTGGGATTAAAGGCGTATGCCACCATGCCAGGAAATATTTTTATTTTTAAAGTGAAAAAAACTGAAGGCTATCACTCCAAATACTTCTAAATTGAAAACATTTTAGAATAATATTACACTGTGAGAATGAACTAAGATCTTAATGACAGTCCAGAGAGCCCCAGAGGCACAGAATGGGATCACTTGGTTGATGGCTGACTTACATTTTACTTTTAGGACTTAAGAGTTGTGCCCAGGTTTGGTAAGGTAGGAAAAAATCTAACTGGTCATAATTTTTTGGCTAAGGTGCATTTGAAAAATCTTTTTGTAAAAAAATATTTTATTTATTTTTTACTTATTTATTTGAGAGAGAGAAAGAAGCAGATAGAGAGTAAGAAGTATCTTAGCAATGACAATTATCTTGGAGTTAAATGGGAAGTTTCAATAATAGTGTGAAAAGATGAAGAGAACACCAGAATAAGTGATAGAAAACTGGTGCAGGTACTCACTAGGTAGCCAAGGTAAGTACTCTTCCCTGTTCTACGCTTTCAAGATTGCTGTGTGGCCATTATGTTACTGCAGAACAGAGATTAGTGTTGGTGAATGACTCCTATGATGACATTTTTGGTACAGCTGTTTGTTTTCATCTTTTGGTTTTCAAATATCAACATGGCCTAGTTCTAGTGTAGCTCTGCTCCTGGGGGAAATCGTCATCACTATAGTTGTAGAGGGGATTTTTCTGGTGAAATGATTAGACTCTCACTCAGTGGAGATGTGACTGTAGAAGGATCTGATGAAAGTGTTTCAAGTGTGTGAAAATCTATGACATTGGTACATGGAACTCTGACTGTTTTTACTCCCAAGCCACTACCCAATGAACAGCATATCAATATTTCCTCTAAAACATAGTTTGGAAGCTGTTCCCATACAAGCTCAGTGGAGGGCACAGTGTCATGAATGGTTTTGTAAGGAGTTTTACTGGATGCCTTTTGGGGCAATATTTCCCACTTACATACGTTTATTTATTTATATTACATTCTCTCAACAGGGTTGCTTCTTAAATCCATGGACAGTTAGAACATAGTTATTAATTTTTCTTTAATTCATTAGAAAATCTAATTAGAAAATCAAAATTGTTTTCCCTCTTGTGACTGGATTGTGTGTTTTGTGCTTGGATTCTTTGTTCTTCTCTAAAGGAAGGTCCATGTCAGGATATCCTCACTGGAGCTGGATCTCTGGTCATGTTGAAGCTGTCATAGACAATTTCTCTGAACAGTATTCACTTTATAATTATTTACCAGGATCATCAGATAAGAGTGGCTTTTGAAGATCACAGAGCTGACACCACACTTAAATTGAAGGTGGCCTTAAAATTACCTGAGTATTACATATGCTTCTATTAATCTAAGATACAAATTTGAAATTGGTACAGTAACTAAATAACCCCACACACACACACATTTTTTTTTATTAGTTTTCTATTCAGCAAATACAGGCAGTTTGGTACCATTATTGGGCTCATCCGTGACCTACCACCTCCCCATTGGCCCCTCCTTGTTGAGGTATATGGGTCATGCATTGTGGAGTTAGCCCAGTTATTGGTATGATAAATGTCACTGCATATCCTGACCTAACAGTGTTGAATTTGGCTACAACATGTCTAAGACCTGTTATAGTAAAAGATTAAATATGATAAATTGGGTATTTCAGCCAGGATGCAAGGGGTCTAACTACTAGGCACACTGGTTTCTGCAAGCAGAACTGGAACTGACCTTTCTAGGCACACATGAGTCAAAGAAGTTTTCCTTGAATTAATTTAACTCTACAGAATATATCATACTTAATTAAATTATTATTGTATGTATAAAACATTTGAATCTGATGAAAAGATGATAAACAGATCATTCTTAAGCGTCCCCAAAAGAGATAAAACCAACATGAAAGAACAAGGAAGATAATTAAGTAACTGTCAACGTGCAACCTGTAAAGGTGATATAAAAAATATCCAGGAAGCTTGATGAAGGCAGTGGTAGAGAAAATGTAGAGGATAAAGAAAATGCATTAGCTTTATTAACTGGAGTCATAAGCAGAGAAAGCAAGAACTTATGAGGCATTCAGAAAATGACCAGATGTCCATCACTAGAAAAATGGATAACAAAGATGTGGTATATCTTCACAATGGGATTCTATACAGCAGTAAGAAAAAACGACACAAAGAAATTTGAGGAAAAATGGTTGAACCTGGAACAGATCATTCTCAGTGAACATATCCAATCACAGAAAAGAAATCGACACATAGTCTCAGTCATCTACAACACCTAACCTGAATCTACCCAAGATACCTTACATACCCAGCAAGCACCTCATGGACTAGACAATAGGATGAATAAGGAGGGCGGGGAGGGCATCGAAGGGTGGAAAACAGTAATCTGGACCCAAACAGCAATGGTACCATAAAATTCTACTTCCTAAAAGACAGACCAAATGGCTGAGCCTTCACTAGACCCTTACAGGAAACACCTACAAGGTTTCCCAAAACAATGACAGACTTCTGTCAGAGTACTTGATGACCCACCAAAGGCCAGTGGTAAGACCCTATTGCTGAAGATTCCATAAGCAGCTGACATGTAAAATGGAATGGCATGGCTGGAAGCCAGGAGAGAGTCAGTCCCCAGACGGTCAGTGTGTCTAGTGCCAGAAGGTGCTACATGGGCGACTGGGGGAAATGACCAATATCTGTCCAAGCAACTTATTGTCTAACCTAATTAGCAACAAATAACCTGATGTGATGCCCACACAAGTGCAATAGTGGCACACAGCCATGGTGAGGAACCAACTGCTCTTGATTTGGCTAACTGATCCCCTCAGTTGTACTAGACCCATAGCTGGAGCTGGGAAACAAGTCAGAACCATACCCAAACATAAGCCCACTCTCCAATATCAAGCTACCATCAATCATGGGGTACAAGAGGGCCTACACCTATCAAACTCTCTATCAAAAAAGTAAGTGTTCTCTCAATTTTCCCTCTGCTAACTTACTCTCCGTTGGAGAATCTGCTTCTCTTTTTCAGATAGATGCAGATCCTAAGGAGAGAGCTGACCCAACATACCTCAAAAGGGGCCTAACTGAAACTAAGGACAATTGGGGAAACAAGCAAGGATAATGTTTTCCTGTGAACCGGATACCAGCACAAAGGGGAAGGAGATCAACGCAGAGAAAAATCAACTCCTACCAAATCAGAGAGCCAGAGCCTCAGAGGCCCCCAACACGTCAGCACTGAAGCAGACCAAAAATGAACCCAACATGGCTTAGGGAAATTTTGCGGAAGAGAGAGTGGAAAGAATGTCAGAGTCACATGTTGGGTCAGGATTTGCAGAGACATTTATCATACCAATAACTGTGGGCTAACTCCACAATGCACGACCCATTTACATCAACAAGGAGGGTCCAATGGGAGGGGGTAGATCATAGATGAGCCTAAACAATGGCACCAAACTGCCTGTATTTGCTGAAAAGAAAACTAATAAATTAAATTTTAAAAAGTGTCCTCACATTAATATGACACAGTTTCCATGAATAATTCATAGGCTTTATAGCTAATTATCATGGCTTACATAGATAGAAATACTTCTTATATGATTAGATAATTATCATTATTAAAAATGTGTAATTTAGCTGGGCATGGTGGCACACGCCTTTAATCCCAGCACTTGGGAGGCAGAGGTAGGAGGATCGCTGTGAGTTCAAGGCCACCCTGAGACTCCATAATGAATTCCAGGTCAGCCTGGGCTAGAATGAGACCCTACCTCGAAAAAAAAAAAAAAGTGTAATTTAAATTATTCTATTTTATGGGTAAATGTACCTTTAATTGATATCTTGATATCTAAACCTATGGCATTATTTGTGTAATTTAAGAATTAACATGAGAACTGGGGTAAAAAAAATAAGAGAAAAATTTCACACTGAAAAAAAAATAAAATGAAAAATGATCATGATGGATAATTATATGATGACCTTCAAACATTTGTCTTTTATCCCTCTATATTCATGAACATGGCACAAGTTAGGATATGCAATTCTTGGAGGCATTGAAGAGTGTAGTAGCTAGTATCTTGTGCTCTGAACTTGTTTATATATAAATATCAAAAGGACTTTATCAACTTTCACAAGTTCTCAAACCCTTATTTATTATTTCTGAAAGTCATGTAATAGTTGTTCCTGTCTCATATCATTTTGTTTGTTTTATTTAGATATGGACCCACTATATATTCTTGGTTGGCCTCAATCTTACTTACAGTCCCCCTACCTTAAGCCTCTCCAGGGTTGGGATTATAGACATGTACTATAATGCCCAGCTATCCCTGTTAGCAGCCGCCTCATAGTTTTTATATGAGTTGAGAGAACATCATGAAGATCTTAACCCCATATCTTTACTCCATCTCCTGACACATGTTGACTTTTCTTACACTTACAATTTTTTTTTTTTTTAAATTCCTAAGGGATTGAAGGTCCGTAGTCAGTAAATAGCCTCTCTGGGACAGAAAGCTGCTTTCTCACTCTGAACCCAGGCATGTCCCACTGCCCAAGCAGCCTGAGGTGTGTGTTCTGGAAATAAGAGACAGGCTCTGCTGCTCTGGAAGGGAGAATACACAAAAGGCAGAGGCTGGGGACTTATCGCTATGGAGGATGTTTGTTTAATGGCAGGCTAAGTTGTTGTGTGTCCATGAGACTACCAGGGTGCACAGTTAACTTCTCATTTTAGATGAGATGTTCACATTCTCTAAGCCTTACTTTCCTTATCCTCATTGGGATTTGTATCTACTTTATGTGGTATGCAAATCAAATGTTGTTAATGCATGTAACAGACATAATCCCTAGATGAAAGTAGTTACTAGAATCATTTGTTTCATTTGGAGACATTATTGTAATAAATAAATAGAAACTATGAAGTAAGCTATGATAGAATAGTGATAATAAACCTATCCTTTTATAATGCAAGTTTACATCATCCCACTGACTTATGTATAGAGATAATGTCAGATAAATTTTGAATCTAAGTTTCTTGGAATAAAGAAAAAAAACTTAAAGTTTAATTTAATCTCATAAAAATATTTGGAAATTTATCATAATGCTTGGATACATATGTGTGGGTTTCTGCATATATAATTATATTTTTAGAATAAAGCTAAATTGTCTCTAAATTTTATTGTGGATTTGTCAAATGATAAAAAGGTGAACCATAGATCTATTTCATTGAATAGTTACGAAAATGAGTTCTATCATTAATAACAATATTCAATTGAAGTTATATCATTAATAACAATATTTAATTGATATTAACATAAAACTATAAATAGATGTATTAATTTTGAAACTATGAAAAGCTAATTTTGAATTGTGCTTCAGTGTTTAGTAGACATATGTGGTGTCTACTAAAGTTTGTGGGAGTGTCACCCCCATAAACTTAAGTGTTCTGGATGCTAGGTTCCCCAGCTGATGGCAATTGGAAATTGAAGCCTCCTGGACACAGTGTATTGTTGGGGGAAGGCTTATGGGTGTTACAGCTAGTTTTCCCATGCCAGTGTTTGGCACACTCTCCTGTTGCTTTTGTCCACCTTATGTTGGCCAGGGGGTGATGCCATCATTTTCCCTGCCATCATTGAGCTTCTCTCTCGAGCCTGTAAGCCAAAATAAACCTCCTTTTCCCCATAAGCTGCTCTTCGTTGGGTTATTTCTACCAGCAATGCAAACCTGACTGCAACAGTAAAGTGGTACCGAGGAGTGGGATTGCTGCTAGACACCTGACTGTGTGGCTTTGGTCCTTTGGAGCTGATTTTCAAGAGGAATATGGAGGAATTTGAAACCTTGACCTAAAAAACACCTTGTGGTGCTGTACGTACAGCTTCATGGACTATTCTGGTCAGAGTTGAAAGACATGAATGCAGTACGAACTATGGACTGTGAGGTTTGGCTTATGAGGGTAAAAGCTTTCCTTAGACTGGGCTAGCAATTTGTGTGAAAAGCTTGCTATTATGCCTGTGTCCTGAGAAGTTGCACAGGGTTGCTTTGCAAAGAAATAACTTGTGTGAGTAGAGGGAAATGGCACAGAAAGAAAAATCTTTTGGTGAACTGCTGCTCCTTAAGCTAAATTGAGAGATTACAGCCTTTGAAATTGGGCCAGTTTACCTGCACAGGGGTGACAGGAAAAATGTAGACTCTGTTGAAGGGGTCTGAGGGCTAAAGGATGGTCCTGTTCTTCAAAGTCTGCTTTATTCCCCTTTGGATTAACAAATTGGCACCCTACCTGGTAATGTGGAGTATAAGAAATGCAGGAAAGAGGTCATTGAGTTTGCAACACAGTCTTGTGTTTTGGAAATGGCCATGGGCAGTGTGAAATAGGTTTGCTGGTTGCCTGTATGGAGACTCAATAGGGCCATGAGGATGAACCATGCGTTGCAGTGGAGACCCAGTGGAGATGCAGGGACCATGAGATGGCTGTTAAGAAAAGCTGCTGGACCTAATGAAGTTTTCCAGGATTGTGAGTAGCCTAGCTGGAGGGATGGAATTGGAATACCAGAGACTTGTTGCTACTTAGAATTACCAGACTGGGAGATTTGTTGGACTTGAAGCTACAGAATTTGATGTTTGCCCTGGTTGTTTTAAATCTTGTATTGACTGAATATTCTTTGTTATGCTCAATGCCATCTTCTGCAGTGTGAATGTTTATTCTGTGCCATTATGGGTTTTTTGAGGTTATTTCTTGATATTATGGCTCAGTTAAAAGATCTTGGACTGTGGGGATGTATGAATATCATTGGAATTGATCAAACTATGGGGACTTTTAAAATTGGGCTGGAGAGATGGCTTAGCTGTTAAGCGCTTGCCTGTGAAGCCTAAGGACCCCGGTTTGAGGCTCGGTTCCCCAGGTCCCACGTTAGCCAGATGCACAAGGGGGCACATGCATCTGGAGTTCGGTTGCAGAGGCTGGAAGCCCTGGAGCGCCCATTCTCTCTATCCCTCTATCTGTCTTTCTCTCTGTGTCTGTTGCTCTCAAATAAATTAAAAAAAAAAAAACCTTTAAAGTTGGATGGATGCACTGCATTTTATATCATG
Organism: Jaculus jaculus; assembly: GCF_020740685.1. Lineage (NCBI taxonomy): Eukaryota > Metazoa > Chordata > Mammalia > Rodentia > Dipodidae > Jaculus > Jaculus jaculus. Next base: position 175,160,716 of record NC_059102.1, on the reverse strand, counting down.
TATATTTCAGTTTATGGGGACAAGGGGTGGAATGTGGTGGTTTGATTCAGGTGTCCCCCATAAACTTAGGTGTTCTGGATGCTAGGTTCCCCAGTTGATGGCAATTGGAAACTGAAGCCTCCTGGACACAGTGTATTGTTGGGGGCAGGTTTATGGGTATTATAGCCAGTTTCCCCATGCCAGTGTTTGGCATATTTTTCTGTTGCTGTTGCCCATCTTATGTTGGCCAGGGGGTGATGTCCACCCTTTGCTCATGCCATCATTTTCCCTGCTATCATGAAGCTTCCCCCTTGAGACTGTAAGCCAAAATCAGCCTCTTTTTCTTTTCCCACAAGCTGCTCTTGTTTGGGTGATTTCTACCAGCAATGTGAACCTGACTGCAACATAGAAAGTTGGTATTTTTTTATATTCCTTTAAATTACAGTCTCTTATTTGTATGATGAAGACAATGTAGATCAAAGATCTTAACCTAAAACTTGAAATGCTAAATATATCTGAGAAAAACACTTCAAGATATATGCACAAGGATGAACCTCCTCAATAGGAATTCAATAGCACAGGAAGTAGGCTCAAGATTGACAAATGAGATTATGTTAAACTAAAAATTCTGTGCAAGAAATGAAACTCAGAAGAGAGAATATACAGCCTATAGAGTAGTAGAAAATATTTGTCAACTGTATTTCAGACAGGGGGATTAATATCCAGGATATATAAAAATTTCAAAAATTAAACCCAATATGCACAAAAACCAAACTGTGAATCAAATGGCCCAAAGAATTGAATGGACAGTTCTCAAAAAGAAAAAATAAAATTGGTCAGCTAATATTTTTTAAAATATTCAACATTCTTAGCCATTAGGGAAATGAAGTTAAAATTATTTGATATTTAATCTCACTTGGGTCAGAATGGCCATTATCAATAAAACAAATGACAACAAAGGCTGGTGAGGGTGTGGGTCAAGAGGAACACTTATTCACTGTTGGTAGCCATGTAAACTGGTACAACTATTGTTGCAGTCAGGTTCACATTGCTAGCAGAAAACACCTGACCAAGAGCAGCTTGTGGGAAAACCAAAGGTTGATTTTGGCTTACAGACTCGAGGCAAAGCCCCATGATGGCAGAAGAAAATGATAGCATGAGCAGAGGGTTGACATTACCCCCTGGCAAACATTAAACAGACAACATCAGCAGAAGAGTGTGCCAAAAACTGGCAAGAGGAAGCTGGTTATAACATCCAAAAGCAACCTGCCCCCAACAAAACACTGCCTCTAGGAGGCTTTACTTTCCAAATTGCCACCAGCTGGGGACATAACATTCAGAACACCTAAGTTTATGGAAGACATCTGAATCAAACCAGCACATTCCACCTCTGGTTGCCATAAACTGGTAACCAAACATGATGTAAATGCAATGCATTCAGTCCAACTTTAAAAGTCCCCATAGGTTTTTCTTTCTTTCTTTTTTTTTTTTTTATCAATCCCAATGATGTTCAAACATCCTCATAGTCCAAGATCTTTTAACTGGGACATAATACTCAAAAAAATATAACAATAACAACAAAAACCACCCATAATGGCCTAGAATAAAAAAAAACTGCAAAAGATGGCATTAGGCATACCAAAAAAATATTCAACCAATACAAAATGTAAACAGGGAAAACATCAAACTCTATAGCTCCAAGTCCAACAACTCTAGTCAGTGATAAGTCCTTGGAGTTCTAATTCTGCCTCTCCAGCTAGCCTATTCACATTTCCAGAAAACTTCATCTGGGGCCAGCAGATCTCCTTAGCAGCCACCTTGTGATCCAGGCATCTCCACTGGGTCTCCACTGCAATGCATAATTCATCCTCATGTCTCCATGAGGTCTCCATGCAGGAAATCCAGAAAACCTGCTTCACATTGCCCATGGCCATTTCCAAAACACAAGACCTTGTTGCAAATTCAATGACCCTCTCTTTCCTGTATTTGTTATATTCCATAACACCAGATAGGGTGCCAATTGTTAATCCAGTGGGAGGAATAAAGCAGACTTTGAAGAATAGAATATTCCTTTAGCATTCAGGCCCCTTCAAAAGAGTCTACATTCTTCCTGTTGTCCCAGTGCAGGTCAGCTGGCCCAATCTCAATAGTTGTAATTTCTCATACAATTGCAGCTGACTGGGAAGCAGTTTCATCCCAAATATTTCCTTTTTATGAGCCATATCTCTCTACTCACATCAGTCCATTTCTATGAAATGCAACCCTGCATATATCCTCAAGACATGGACCTAACAACAAGTATCTCACAAAAACTGCTTCTAGTCCAGACCAGGCAATGCTCTTTCCCTCAAAAGACAAATCTCATAGCCCATTGTTCTTATTGCATTCAGGTCTTTCAACTCTGACCAGAATAATCCATCAAATTGTACTTACAGAAATGCAAGGCATCTTTTAGGTCAAGATTTCATATTCCTCCACATTTATCCTGCAAAGCATCTCCAAAAGGGCAAAGGCCACACAGTCAGGTTTCTAGCAGCAATGACACCACTTCTCAGTACCAACTTTACTGTTGCAGTTAGGTTCACATTGCTGGCAAAAAACAACAAACCAAGATCAGCTTGTGGAGGGAAAAAAAAAGGTTTATTTTGGCTTATAGACTTGAGGGGAAACTCTATGATGACAGGGGAAATGATGGCATAGAGAGGGACATCACCTCCTGGCCAATATCAGATGGATAACATCAGCAGGAGATTGTGCTGAACACTGGTAAGAGGAAGCTGGCTATAACATCCATAATACTGCCCCCAACAATACATTGCCTCCAAGAGGCTTTAATTTCCAAATTATCAGCAGTTTGGGACCTAGCATTCAGAACATCTAAGTTTATAAGGGACACCTGAATTAAACAACTACAACCACTATAGAAATCAGTGTACAAGTTTTCTCAAAAGTTTAAAAATAGAACTGCCGCATTTTCCAGCTATACTCCTGAGCATATACTCAAAGGATTCTAAATTCTACAAAGAGACTTACATAAGCATGTTTATCTCTGCACAATCCACAAGAGCTAGGAAATGGAACCAGCTTAGATGTCTACCATCAGATGACTGAATGGATGCTGAAAATGCACATATATACAATGGAATTTCATTCAGCTATGAAAATTAAATATTATTTTCAGGAAAAGAAGTTAATTGAGAAATTATCACATCAAGTAAAATAACTCAGAAAGACAAATACCACATGTTCTGTCTCATAAGAAGTTGATATATTTTAATTTATATATGTAGAGGGAGTATTGGTCATAAAATTGGAAAGGGGTCCATGAGAGTGGAAATAGAATTTCAGGGAAGGGAGGGGGAAGAAGGGGTAAAAGAACACATGGCCTAATAGGAGAAAGAAGAGTAAAGTGCAGAGGAAGGGTACAAGTGGGGGAGGGAAAGAATGGAGCCTGGGAGAAGGACTAATAAATTTTGTGTAGGAAAATGCCATAAAGAAACCCATTGCTTATATGTTAGTTAGAAATTAAACAAATTAAAGAAAAACAAATTTTAGAAGAGAGCTCTTTGGATGAACTTTATGCTTACAGATAAAAACAGTGGAGAGTGAAGGGTCCCTGGGATAAGATTCTTGGGATATTTTCTGTCTCAGAGGCTCTTCAATGAATACACTCTTAATTCTCCATAAATATACTGAAGAAATGACAAACCATTGGTAAATCTGTCTTCCCAGTTCTTTGGTGTACCTAAAAACAGTTAAAAGTCTGCAGTCTAGCTTCAAGTTCCTCAAAAACAGAGGCCTAACTAACAGACATTTAAAGGCAGTGTATTTGGCAGAATAAGCAGCAGGTATTGGGGAAGGTGAGGCTGGGAAAGGGAAAAGAGTTGACTCAAGATTATGTTAGACTAGTTACCATTTATCTATCAGTTCTAGTCTACCAATGGCCAAGAGTTCTCCAGAGTGTTAATTATATCATATATGTAGAAATATGTGTTTACACTTAAGAAAATGTTCATCATCCCTAATCATCAGAGAAATGCACATTAAAACAACTATGAGATTCCACCTTACCCCAATAAGGATAGCCAACAACAAAAAAAGAAAATTACAGACCAATCTCCCTCATGAACATAGATGCAAAAATTCTCAACAAAATATTGGCAAACAGAATACAAGAGTATATCAAAAAGATCATTCACCCTGACCAAGTAGGCTTTATCCCAGAGATGAAGGGATGGTTCAATACACACAAATCTATAAATGTAATACATTACATAAACGGGTTGAAGGACAAAAATCACATGATCATCTCATTAGACGCAGAGAAAGAATTTGACAAAATCCAACATCCCTTCATGATAAAAGTCCTACAGAGACTGGGAATAGAAGGAACATATCTCAATATAAGTTTCAGGTACTCAGCTGGGAGCTCTGCTTAAAGTGGTAGATAAAATAGGATGTTTATCTTGTGTTGGGAGTTGCATGTGCCTAAGTAGATAAGATAAAGTGTTTACCTTATATTCTGGAGCATACATTTCAGTGCAGGAGATTAATTTATAAAAATGAAAATTAAAAATCACAGAGCACTAATAGATCATCAAAAATGTCATTGAATTAGTACATAGCAGAATGAATAACTATAGTTAAGAGAGGGGCTCTTCTGAGGACTACATAAGTGAGATCTGAATGATTATGTGCAGCCATCCCCACGAACACTGGAGGAAAGGATCTAGCAAAAACATAAAGAGTTGTTTAGAAACAAGCCAAAAGTGAATAAGGTTCAAGTAGTGCAGTGGTGAGAAGAGGGTGTGGTATGAGCTCAGAAAAGGGGAGAAGGCCCTGATCAGGGGATGTCATAAACTACTGATCCTAACATTTAAAAACGGCATAGGCAACAGAGTGACTGGATCAAGATATAACTAAGAATCAAACCCCACATGAATTTATCAGTGGCTTTAGAAACTTAACAGCTAGCACTGTTGCATATAACTTATATTCAGCCTTTGATGTGTCAAAAATAGAATATTTCCTGCCTGAAACTATATTATTATGATTATTGTTGTTGTTGTTGTTGCTATTATTTGGCTTTTCTGAGGTAGTGTCTCACTTGGAATTCACTCTGTAGTCCCAGGCTGGCCTCAAACTCACAGGAATCCTCCTACTTGTGCCTTCTGAGGGCTGCAATTAAAGGTGGGCAACACTATACCTAGCAACTATATTAAATAACATTTATTTATTTGCAAACAGAGAGAAAGAGGGGAAGAGAGAGAGTGAGAGAGAAAGAGATAAGGAAGGAGAGAAAAGAGCAAGGAGAAAGAGAGGTGTGCCAGGCTCTCTTACCACTGCAAAAGAACTCCAAATGCATTTGCCACATTGTGCACCTTGTTTCATGTGAGTCCTGGGGAATTGAACTCTGGCTATCAGGCTTTTCAAACATGTTCCTTTAACTATGAAGCCATCTCTTTACTCCCTGGTAAGCATATTTTAGGACAAAATATCCTTATTGATTTTGTGTCTCTTCAACTCGGCATTGTTTCAAAGAACAAAATGATCTAGATATCATGATACAAAGGATTTCTTTGGGTCAATTATAAAGAAGGTGAAGGATTTTAATTAGATATTCCCTACCTTACAAATATGTGATCTACTTGGGAATTTTCATAGTGTCAGAAGTAGGCCCAGAATCTACTTTTTCAATCATATAGCTGAGAGCTGTGCTAATGGTCCATATTGACATCATGAGTAGTCATTAGATTCCATAGTTTTGTTCCTATGCACTACAGATCCATAGAATTCCCTCACATTATGTTTATTCATCAAACAGACTTAACAGCTGAGTTTCTCAGTATTCTAATATTCTTGACTTCTGAAGCAAATTGTGGTACTGATTTTTTTCCAAAACCTATGAACTTGTTGCTGCCAAAACTAGTTTATAAATGATATGATTACATATTATATATGAAAATTTAGAACTATTCACAACACAAAGTATATCAATTTAGGAACAGAAGGCTAATTTAACTGGAAGAAGGATATTTGCCTAAAATATACTGCAAAACTCACACTTCATAGTACCAACTAGGTGGGCTTTCTATTGTTTTGGGAACAATTATTTCCCAAAGAGAAATTTTACACACCCTAATAAATGTACATTAGTTCATCAGAGTTTATATGTGGTGCCTTCCTACTTCCTTACAACTGTAAATAAATTTTCTATGCCATAATATAAGGACAGTGTGACTACTTTTCTTGTATAGTAGACTTAGATATTTATCTCATAGACCCAGCCAATCTACTAAGAAATCCTATTGACTTAACTTTTAGTGCATATATAAATTCTATCACTTCTGATCACTTTTATAGATGGCATCTTTTTCTAAGTCACCACCATATTATTCACTGGGTTGTTGTGATTGCCTCTTATCTAGGTTTCCCATTTTAATCTCATCATCCCCTGTTCTAATAATTGCTCTTCAACACAACTCACAGGTTTCTCTCCAACTCTTAAGTCATCACATCACAGGTCATTTCCAATACTGAGCACAAAGGCTATAAATCTTTCATCTAATCAAGTTTTGGTGGTGATAATTTTTCTATGTGGTTATCTCTATGAAATACATCACAACCAATCCATCAATAACTTCTCCAGTAACTGTGTCATCTTTCTCACCCTCTATCAGGGCTGACATGCTCTTGTCAGAGGGCTTTCACATGGGCTATTCTGACTACATGGAATACTTGTTCCCAACCATCCTTGTGACTCCCACTGTAAGTTATCTGAAGGGAAGAACCAAATGGTTAGATCGTTCTGCCCTTAGACCTGAGCATGTGTGCTGCTTTCCTGCAATCCATACCCTAAGCTATATGTGTTGAAGTTTTCTCTAAGTTCTTCAGTATGAGGGACTGGAAAGTGTCAAAGCATATGACATGGATTTGACCTGATCTTTCCCCACTGAGGTGGTCTCTAACATAATTTCCTAGTCCTGGGAAAAAACAGACATCCTCAAAAGTGCTGGCTACTGCCCTTATGCAGTTATACTATTCCTCATGGCCAATGTCTTAGTACAGGAAATGCATTCTGGTGAGGCATTGGTTTTTTGTTTTTTTTTTAAAATTTAATTTATTAGTTTTCTTTTCAGTAAATACAGGCAGTTTGGTACCATTATTTAGGCTCATCTGTGATCTACCCCCTCCCATTAGACCCTCCTTGTTATTGAAAATGGGTCGTGCATTGTGGAGTTAGCCCCCAGTTATTAGTATGATAAATGTCTCTGAAAATCATGACCCAACATGTAACTCTGACATTCTTTCCGCCCCCTCTTCCGCAAGATTTCCCTGAGCCATGTTGGGTTCATTTTTGGTCTGCTTCAGTGCTGAGGTGTTGGGGGTTTTATAGCATAGTTCATGAGTTCTTTCAGATTGCACTAGATTGGTGCAACAAATGTGGTAATAGTATCAACATGGTAGTTTTAGATGACATAAGACATGTTAAAGGTTTTGGTCCCCTGCTGACTTTTTGCATTGAACGTGTGTGTTTAGAACCACATGTGGAACCTCATGACCTTGTACCTACCTGCTTGTACTGCAGCACCAGTAGCTTCAACACCACCCCTGATGGCCACGGTGACAGGATTTCCGTTTTCCCTGCCCTCTCACAGGGAGGTCCACTCTTGCACAGTGTCTACTGAGTGTCAGAAGGTTCTCTAAGGTACAAGATCTTCAAGATTACTCTTGCACAGTTCTGACATACATAATTCTAACCCCCTGAATAGATGCCTTTCCTCATCCCACTGGATATCATAATGATAAGTGCACCTGCACAGTCCTTAAGTCACAGTGACAAGGTCTAGGACTTGCATGAATGAGATGACTGTTTTTTATCAGCCATCAGGCTTTTACCCTATCCTCTCTGCTGGTGCAGTGTGGGGAAGGCAGAGGTGTGCCGATGTCAAAAGACTACAGAGTTTAGGACAACAGTGATCATGGTCTGACAGTACAAGTGAAGTCATAGCCAGAAGCATAAAGTTTAAACTTATGTCATATAACTCCAAGAAATCTACTTAACACAACAAATAAAGGAAATATTGGCTACATATTCTTGCATAAACTGATGATTTTATTTGTGTCTGTGATCACTTCCAAGAAAGAGTCATTGAAAGAGTCACTGAATGCAAGTGAATTCAGATAGCCTGTTACATGAAGTAACATCACAAGTAATGATGTAGAATGAAATAAATGCACTAGGGGATGGATGAGGCTTGATGATATCATGGATAAGCTCTGCAAAGAATGATGCTAGATGACTGGTAGGTCAGCTAGGGGAGTGGGATCTTTGCACTGTAGGAGACTCTTCATGGTCTCTGACTGCACAGTACATAAACACTCAGGTCTTCTGCTCACAATTGTCACATTTAGTAAATCACTGCAGTTGACCCTGACTAAGCAGTTTTGTAGAATACTCATTAGGTGTTTATTATTATGTGAAATTCAAATATTGGCAAGGCTTACAGGAAAAAAAAGTATTTTTTCGGGCTCTGCACATAATAGGGATGGCCCTGGTTATACAGACAATTACTGGTGAATTAATAGCTCCCTTCTCTTGCCTCTAATAAAAAAAAATTTTCATAGGAATTTATAAGCCAGATATAAAATCTATATGGTTGTCTGTCTGTGAATAACAGTTGTGGTAAAGATAACACGAGAAAGTAAAAGTGGAGGGCTTGCCCCACTAGATACTAGAATGTGTCAGTAACCTGTGCTCTTTGAGACTCTATTCTAGACTGAGTAATAAAAATGTTGCATAACAGAAGAAATTTCAAAGAATTATACCATTTATTAATGGAAATAACATAAACTATAATGAATAATGACAATAGAATTTTTTAAATTTTTTTGTTCATTTTTTATTTATTTATTTGAAATTGACAGAGAGAGAGGGAGATAAAAAGACAGATAGAGAGGGAGTGGGCATTCCAGGGCCTCCAGCCACTGAAAACAAAGTGCAGACGCATGTGTCCCCTTGTGCATCTGGCTAACGTGGGTCCTGGGGAAGCGAGCCTCGAACCGGGGTCCTTAGGCTTCACAGACAAGCACTTAACCGCTAAGCCATCTCTCCAGCCCAACAATAGCATTTTTAACTAGTAAAAACGTGTGTCATATTCAACAAATTCTGGAAGAACAAGTGACTACTTCATATCTAGTTTCTTTTTCCTTGGTTCTTGTTGCTTCTTTCTCTGAATGGGTCTTTTCTCATGTGAACTTTAAAAAATTCCTCAAATTTTTACAACTAAACCAAGTTTCTAACAGTACCTATCCTTTTCTATCTCAAAAGTGCAAAGCAAAAGGACCCAGGTTTGATTCTCTAAGACCCACATAAGCAAGATGCACAAGGTGGCACATGTGTCAGGAGTTCCTTTGCAACAGCTGAAGGCCCTGGGGTGCCCATTCTCTCTGTGTGTCTCTCTGCCTCTTTCTTTCTCTCAATCACTCAGACAAATAAAAATTGTTCTTCTTCAAAACTTTATTTATTTACTAGAGGGGGCAGAGAGAGAATAGGCATAGCAGGACCTCTAGCCACTGTAAATGAACTCAGATGCATGGGATCTGGCTTATGTGGGTCCTGGAGAATTGAACCTGGATTCTCAGGCTTTTCAGGCAAGCACCTTAACTGCTAACCCATCTCACCTGCCTAAAAGTTATGTCTTTTTCTAATTATTTTTCTTTCATAGAATTAGATACTAAAATATTGAGCACAGCATGTTATAGGTACAGTGGACATGCTAGTGTGGGTTCAAGTGACAGCAAGGGTTTCATTGAAGACCTCTGGACATATGATACTTTTTTAAAAATATCATACAGATCATCAGTGTGGCCAATGTCAGGTTAGGACATAAAAGTAGAATTTTAATTATCACAAAATAGCACTTCATTTATGATTCTATAGGGTATAGTATTTGAGAGGGTTCTGGATTTTAACATTTTTGTTGTTTTTTTGAGGTAGGTTTTCACTCTATCCAGGGTGACCTAGAATTCACTATGTAGTCTCAGGGTGGCTTCAAACTTATGGTGACCCTCCTACCTCAGCCTCCAGAGTACTAGGATTTAAGGTGTGATTTGGGCTTTTCTGATGAATCATTTTAATTCTACTTTTCTCTATGGGAAATGAATAGTAATAATACAATATTTGAAGATTGCAGAAAAGAGGGAATAGTTTTTTATGGTCTTTCTTGAAGTCTGAAGAACTAAGTACATATTTCCTTCCTCAATGCTTTGTTTATTAACTGTGACAGGGATCTGGCCTATGTTTTTACCAAATAAAATTAAAAGATAAGAAATAATTGTTATAAGTTGTGCTTTATGTTTTAAGGTCAAAGAGTTTCAAAATCAGTTTCTGAGTGAAAACATCATTTTGATCAGTCACATATTTTCTTATGCAAATACAAATGTTATTATATAATATACATTCTTCTGCCCTAAACAATATACATGTTTTCTTTTCCCATAACTCACCTCTTCATTTGATAAGAATATGGCATTGTCCCTCAATTGTCTAGAATTATCTTCCTTCTCAGCACTCAGTTTTTATTACTGGATATGTTGGGAAATGAAAACATCTTTAAATATAAATGCAGGAGAAGTTTCAAAAAACAAAAAAAAAAATCTCTAGTGGTTTGGGGACATGGAAGTTTTGTAAACAAACACTTCACTATGTAAACATTTTACTATTTTGTGTCTTGGAAAATCATGGAGATGGAAAGTTTCCAAGCCCTCACGTGGGTAGGATTAGTCATGAACTCTCAGAGAAACCTATTTAAATTCTAGTTGCAAATTAAGAAGGAAAGTTTCCCTTCTTTAATTTTGTTTTGTTTTTCTTACTAAGACTATGATGGGGACCATGTGAAATGGGGATGACGACATGATCTGGCTTGTCAGAGATGCTTCTCTGTTTGCTTGAGATGAGAAGGAAGACTAAAGATCAAGCTGCACTGATTGACCAGACACCAAGAAGAATTTTCTCCACAGAGAAAAGGAGAATGTCATCACTAGAATTTTCCAAGAACTGATACACAGTGAGATTTATAATTCATCCTTTTGAAATTGCAGAGAGAAGCTAAAATTGTGAGTTAGTGCTTAAAAGTATGGGTGTTGCAGTAAAGGCTACTATATTTAATGACATGTATGCACAGGCTTATTGGTACCCATGTATACTTGAGCTATCTGTGTCTTTTCCTGGTTTTCATACTGCCCACCTTTAATAGAAGTTGTACTACAAAGATCAGTGTCAGGAAATATGGATAAAATAACACACATGGAGCCCAAAGGATAGAGCCTAATACATAGTAAATGCACCAAAACAAACAGCAGCCATTTAAGAATAATCAAATCTTTGAGGAGAGGGAGGCCGATTGGAATTGCATGTCCTTTCAGATATAATGAGAATCAAACTGAGTTTAGATTTTTATCTTCATGTTAAATGCAACAACTTAGAATGCAGCAAGCAATACTATATATAGCTCTCCAATATAATTTTTGTTGTGTTTTCCTCCAAATACTTTAATCCTCTAATAATTATTCATCCTTATTTTTGAAGATAAAACAGTAGAATGTAAAAAATGCCCGTACAGAATCATAGCATGATGAACTACATATACTTATTTATGAATAACAGAATTTACCATACCATCCCATGACTACACACTGAGAAACTACACAGGAAAAGCCACGAAAGGTGATCAATGACCCAATTCTCACAGTGGAGTCTCCTGACTTAACTATATCCACATACTTTCCCTAATTGTGCTTGATGTTTTGGGCAGCACTTGATTCCACCCTCAGGATACTGAAAGAGGCTGAACGTTTGGACTGCATAGGGCTAGTTGTCATGGCAGGTGTCTCCCCTCAAATGAGCTAATCCCCAAGACAGCAGGAGAGAAGCTGCTCACACCCCTAGGGTAGGTGCCAGTGGAAGGAGAAGAAGGGTGTCCTGCCATTTCAAAAATAGCAAAAGTATAAAACTTGAGAAATTTAGGGAAAATAGCAAAGCATCAGTGACAGGATAAAAGACATTAAAATCACAAAAGATCATATTTCCTAAATGGTCGCAAAGAGAAATATGCTTATAATGAGAGTATTCAGATACAAAATAAGTGAATAAGTTAAAGAATTAAACAGAAAGGTAGTTACTGACAGAATTTTTGCTTATTCTTTGAGCTACACATAATAATAGTTAATAAAATGTGTGCAAATGTGACTGATATCCAATGTGTGCACGTAAATGCACACAAAATGTTTGCATATTCTCTTCCAGCCTGTAACTATTTTAAAATAATTTTTAAAAGTTGCCACTTTCTGTATTTTTCTTACTGAGTGTGTTATAGAGCTATTCATCTTCTAAATCTTCATATTTATTAATAACACTTGATATAAACTTGAGTCTGATTTATACAAACATCTTTCCATGATTGACTAATGTGCTGGCTCTCTCCTTTCACAAGTTAATATGATATCCCAGCCACAATAAAAGAATGTTAGAATCAGAGGATAGGAAGGAGCACATGGGTATACTATCTTCTGGATTCCTGTCTATTACTGCATGACCATAATGGCAGTTGTGATGACCACCATAAGACTTGCATGATATTGAGCTCATTGACATTTTGGCATCGATGACAGAGATAAGCAACAACAACAAAAATTACCAAAACAGAAAATGGTCTAATTGGATGGAAGAGAGAGTTCAGTGGAAGAGAGGAGAGAAGTAGTGTCAATGGAGGATATTATAATCAAGTAACATTATATTAGTATGAAAATTTATCAAAAAGAAATAAAATCTGAAATATGGTGTTGAATGATTAAAGAAAATTAAGCATCCACATGAGCTGACAGCAGTATCACAAGAGAAACAGAACAAAGGCTTCATTTGTCTGTTGCAAATTCTAAGATTTTTAGCTAGAGATGACTTGTAATACTGATGTGCCATACTAACGTTCATTATAATGCTTTTCCTTCTCATTCACTTTTAGAATATATTTTACAGTGAATGTTATTGCTATAAACATTTAAAACTAAATTGTTTACTAATATATTTTATATATGAATTAGATAGACAAATCAACTTATTGTAATTTTAGGAGTTATAATTTGAAATAGAATGGCATTTTAAGTTTTTGTTTTTTATTTTATTTTATTTTTGGTAAGGAATGAGGAGTCTAACTATACCCCAGGTTGACCTGGGACTCACTCAGTAGTTCCACATGGTCCTTGTACTCACAGTGATCCTTCTACCTCTGTCTCCTTAATGCTGGGATTAAAAGCATGTGCCACCACACATATCTGGGTATTTTATTTTTATGCCATTTGAATTTCTACTTCAAATGTAGATGGCACATAAACATATTGCTTATATCAAGACCTTTAATGTGGAATACATATTTATCCCTATCATATTAGATGAAGTAAGACTGTCAGAAAGACAAGTGTTGCATGCTTTATCTCCTTTGTAGATCCCAGATTTTATATAAACACATGACATGAAAGCAAAAGAGAGGCTAATGAAAGGAAGGAGACTAGGAGGTGGGAGGAGAAAGCAGAGGTTATGTTTGTGGTTAATGGGTCAAAGTACATGCTGTACTTGAGAGAAATTATCTTTAGGAAACTACTTGTACAGTGAATATATGTGCCAATAAAGATATTTAAAATTTAAGCAGAATTTTACTCACATAATACCTAGACATCTCAGAATGCAATCATCTTTCGCAGCTATGTAGCAGTGAAGATGAGTGGAAAATCTTTCTGTAGGAAAGGCACCTACCTTTTCTTGAGCACATGATACCCATGTTTAGTAATTCCACATTTACCATTGGATACATTTTATATTCTCTAATTTGACACTCATCATGATAATCTTAAAAGATGAGCAAATATGTTATATATGGACATCCCTGGTTTATAAGAAAGCCACACACATTTCAAACATAACTATCTTGAAGTGGTACACATGATCAGACCAGGTAATATTGCATATATTGTGGGAAAAATGTTTTAAAAAGTTAGAGCTTGACTAAAACCCAATATACTGTTTCTCTTACCCAACTATGTTTGCAATTTGTGTGCAAGTGATTAGCACATAGACTTCTGATTTAGGGCTGGAGACCACTCAACAAAACGCTCATTAATCAAGCTGGTGTTCGAGCCCTAGACCCCATGGAAAAAGCCAGAAGTCTTGATGGGCCTCTTTAATCCCAGCATGCTGACACTGATGGCAAAATTTTAGGTAGAGACAGGGGAGTACCTTGGAAGTGCATGGTGTTCATAACGAAGAACAGCAGATGGGAATCCAGAGTGCGAATCGACTCCTTCGAATGGGATGGACAGGTGAGGACCATCCTGAAAGGTGTCCTCCCACCTCCACACACACCATGGCACATTATGAACACCAACACGCACAATACTCCTTCTCCCTCTCTCTCTCTCTCTCTCCCTCTCTTTCTCTCACACATACTCAGAAAATTCAAATACAATTAAAAAGATGTTTCTTTTCATCTCAACAAAATAATGAAAAGTTTTAACATTTATAGATGGAAGGTAATATTATAAGACCACTTCTCCTGTGAAGTTTCTGCCGGTCTGATCAGAAGGACAGTTGTAGGAAGAGACACTTTATGTATTATCTATATAACAGCAAGAATAGATTCTTTGTTTCATTATAACCTCTTGGAGCATAAAGTTCCCCATCAATATGATCAGAAAAATTATATGCAAAGTCCTTGACAACTGCTTCCCTTTTGTGTTACTGCAATTAGTTATTAAGACAAAACCAAGAAGTAGCAGGATTGTTTTCATGAACTCATGTTGTATCTTTAGATGGTGATTTTTTTTCAATCCTCAATACTAAGTGATAGCTTCTGATTTGATAATCTGTATCTGACAATTTTTTCAATAGATGCTTCTTAAATGAATGAATTAATAAAATATTTAAGGGCCACTTTCAGTGTAGACTTTTAAAGGAACTTTGTAGAAGTAGCCATGGTTTTCATTTTCATCCTAAAATGTGCTTTATTTTTTTCTATTTATAGATATGATCACCTCGAGATTGTATAGTGTTAGAAATAAAAACTACCAACCTTCAATCTTCTCTGACACATGTGAATATTTCCATTCCAATAGAAAAAAAACTACCTTTTTAATGCACTCAATAATTTATACTCATTGTAATCTGATTGATTTATAAGTATTACCTGTAACAAGGTGTCCAATTTTGCATTCTTCATAAAATAATAGCACTCAGTAATAATTTCATTCTTGATGCACTAAATTTTGGGTTCAATCAAAGTATAAACTAGGCAGAAGCATTTTTTAAGTCTTTTAATTTTTATCATAATTGCAAAATTATAGGGGCACTACCTTGCATTCATCTTTTCCTTGGAAATCATGCAAAACCTGAGCCTTGTAACTGAATTTGTCTTCCTGGGACTTTCACAGAATCCAAATGTTCAGAAAATATTATTTGTTGTATTTTTGTTTGTGTACATTGCAACTGTTGGGGGCAACATGACAATTGTGGTGACCATCATCTGCAGCCCTGCACTGCTGGGCTCCCCCATGTACTTCTTCTTGGCATTCCTGTCCTTCCTGGATGCATGTTTTTCCTCTGCTATGACTCCAAAGATGATTGCAGACTCTCTCTATGAGAAGAAGACCATCTCTTTTGAAGGATGCATGGTGCAACTTTTTACTGAACACTTCTTTGGTGGGTCAGAGGTGATTGTTCTCACAGCCATGGCCTATGACCGCTATGTGGCCATTTGCAAGCCCTTACACTACTCTTCCATCATGAACTGGAGGCTCTGTGGTTCTCTGATGGGGGTCGCCTGGGCAGGGGGCTTTCTGCACTCCATCATACAAATCATCTTCACTTTGCAGCTGCCCTTTTGTGGACCCAATGTCATTGATCATTTTATATGTGACTTGTATCCATTACTAGAGCTTGCCTGCACTGATACTCACATCTTTGGTCTTCTGGTGGTTGCCAACAGTGGATTTATCTGTATTATAATCTTTTCCTTGTTGCTTGTCTCCTATTGTTTCATCTTATTCTCTCTGAGAAATCATAGCTCTGAAGGGCGGTATAAAGCTCTGTCCACCTGTGGGTCTCATATTGCTGTTGTAGTTTTATTCTTTGTCCCATGTATATTTACATATGCAAGACCTCCCACTGCCTTCTCATTTGACAAAATGGTAGCAATATTTTACACCATGTTAACCCCCTTACTTAATCCTATGATTTATACTTTTAGGAATAAGGAGATGAAAAATGCCATGAGGAAAGTATGGAAGAGATTACTGGTAGTTTCTGGTGAAAAATGAAACCTTTTCTAAATAGTAATGTACATACTAAATAAATGAAATTTACTTAGAGAAAACTTTATGGATTGTTCAGTATCTGTAATGAGGTAACGTTGTTCTTCAGAAATACCATGACTTTGGAGGTTATAACATGATGTTTTAATCTTTACATCAGTCATGTCCCCTGACTTGGAAATTCAACATCCTCATGTATAAATTAAAAAGATTGAATTAGATAGATAGATAGATCATAAAAAGCAATTTAAATCAAAATTATATATTGGACTTTTGGCTATTAACTTCATGGTTTGACAAATATATGAAAGATAAATATGTCAAACATTTGAGTCAAAAACATTTTCAAGTTTTCACTTAGGACAGTGATCTCAGTGACTCTGTAGAAAAACAAACATAACTTAGGAAGAGTAGAAAGAAGAATCTTGACTTCTGGTTAAGATGACAAAATAGAAACTTTGCCAGAGAAACCTAGGGGTAAAAAAAGAGGCAAGATAATGTACAATACACTCTTCAACCAAAAAGTTAAAAGTGTGTAAGAAATTATTAACCCAAGTAAGACCCCTGCAGATAAGCATGAGGGAGTTAGGAGCTTCCAGTAAACCTATAATCAGTGGTGGGGCTTCAACCAGAAACTACTAGGAAGTGTTTCTACTCTCTGGGCTCTGCCTTAGTCAGCCAGTGCATAACTACTGGGAAGGGATTCTCCCATTTACACTGGCTTTGCAAAACCAAAATATCAGGAGCATACTTTACCAGCTGAACAGCTCTGTAACACCTGGAGACAACCTCCCCTCTACCATGAACAAGCTCCAGAAACAGAACTTGAGATGTCAGGACACCAAGGGATCTGAACCACCCCCTCTTTCCACAGAATTCAGCAGAGCTGATCTGAAGAACAGACCAATATAGCCAGCTGAGCAGAGCGCATTGTACATCAAAGAGGGAACCAACTTCACATAGGTGAAATTAAAAATGCACCTCAAGGGCTAGAAAGATGGCTAAGTGTTTAAAGGTACCTGCTTGTAAAGCCTGGTGGCCTGGATTTGATTTTCCAGTATGCATCTGTAGTTCATTTGCATTGGCAAAAGGCCCTGACATGCCTTTTTTCTATCTCTCATTTTTTCTCTTTCTCCCCTCCTGCTCTCCTTCTCTGCTTGAAAATAAATTAAAAACAAATGATTTTAAAGACACCCCAGGAGCATGGGGTTACATGCCAAGGGTAGGGGTAGATGCCATTCCAGGATGGCTTCCTAGTAGGGGCAAACAAACAGAAGGTCAGCCTGAAGTAGGGCCACATCATTGTGAGACAAGGCTGAGCATGGGGGTTACCCACCAAGGCTAGACCATTCCAGGGCAGCTCCGTGGGAGGGGACAAACCACGGTAATAGGAAGGGCAGTGTGAAATTGTGAGACCTGGCTGAGCTCCAGGGTTATGCATCTGGCCTAGATGCCATATCAGGGTGGCCACGTGGAAGGGGATAGCCCTAGGGAAGGTCAGCCACCAGCAAGGTCATGTCCTTTTGAGATAAGGCTGAGCACAGAGTTCATGCACCAGGGCTAGAAAAAGTCTAGGGAAGCTGTTGGAGAGGCACAAACCAGTGGAAGGTCAGTGGCGAGCAGCTGACCAACACGGATTCTACTTCTCTCACCAATCCTGCAAGTCCCCCCCCCACCCCAAATATTTGTCTGAATAAGGGCTGAGGCAGAGGACAACTATGTGTGGGCTGCAAGTTCCAGGAGAAACTTGGAGCTGATATCACTCCAAAAAGCCAGACAGCAAGTAAGACTGGAAGAAAAGCGCTCATATTAGACACCATGCAGGCCAGGCCTCCCAAGGTTTTATGCAGATTTGCAGGGAGGTGGCACACACATAAAGGAGATTTTGGTCAGGCTCAAGTGCACCCACCCCAACCCACTGGATAGTTTTCAATTCCATACCTACCATGATCAACTAAGACCAGGCCACCCAACACAGCCTATACAAGAGCTGCTATTGCTGCATCCTCAGTGAGACAACTGATCTTAAGATGTACAGACCCCAGCACAACGAAAATACACACACACACACACACACACACACACACACACCCCACTCAGCAAAGGGATTCCCCACCAGGATTACCTATGCCCACAATGGAAAACTCCAATGAAAGCTTAAAGGACACCCAAGGCAAAGAAGCTCAAAACGAAATGTCAACAAGCATTTTACATTAATTTAATGAAACCATGATCAAATGGGTGGTTGAATGGGGAATGGAAAGAAACTGGACAAAGAATAATCAAGCAGGCACTCTAAGAATGGCTGAAGGAAACAAGAAAATTAGCAAAAAAGAACTCAAATTACAAACCAAAGTTTGTTTCAATGAATTGGAAGAAAAGTAATGAAAAGAACTCAAAGGATAGATGAAGAATATGGAAGATAATCAACAAAAATGACTCAATCTGATGGCTGAAGGAACTCAGAATCAGGAACAGTGTTCCATACATGTCTTTGAAAAGAGATCAACAGAAGGATAAAGGAATTTGAGGAGAATCAACAAATAAATGAGTCATGGGCCAATGAAACAATCTCAGAGAGGACATATCTAAATGCAGGAATGAACTCTTAGAGACAATACAAAGGTCAAATCAAGAAATGAAAATAGAAGCCTGGCATGGTAGCACACGCCTTTACTCCCAGCACTTGGGAGGCAGAGGAAGGAGGATTGCCATGAGTTCAAGGCCACCCTGAGACTGTATAGTGAATTCCAGGTCAGCCTGGGCTAGAGTGAGACACTACCTTGAAAAAAAAGAGAATAAAAGAAATGAAAATAGAGCTGGGTGTGGTGGTGCATGTCTTTAATCCCAGCACTTGGGAGGCATAGGTAGGAGGATCTCTATGAGTTCACGGCCACCCTGAGACTACATGGTGAATTCCAGGCCAGCCTGAGGTAGAGTGAAACCATGCCTCAGAAAACAAACAAACAAAAAAAAGAAAATAGAATTCAAGAAAGAGATGGAAATGTTGAAGAAAGCATAACAGAAAACATAAATACAATAACCCTCTTGGAAGGCTCCCAAGGAAACCTCATCAACAGAATAAATCACATGGAGGACAGAATTTTGAATTCAAAGACAAAACACAATTAGACTGGGACTCCAAAAACATTGTAAAGTTCAAAAAAATCATGCAAACAGAATATGAAGAAACTTTGGAACACCTAAAAATAACCAAATACTCAGATTATTGGCATACAGGAAGCTGAAGAAAAAAGTAGACAAATGGAATGCATGGTCACTAATCCAGTTCAACAGAAAATACTTGAGTAATCCTGTGAACTAAAGAGAACTAAAAGCACAAACATGGGATAGCAGGAAAGAATAAGCCATATAATAAACCAATGTACATTAATGGAAGACAGTAACAGAAACATAGCAAGTGCTGAAAAGTCAAGAATGACTGCAGTAAATACCCATTTTTAAATAATTACTCTTAATAAAAATGGTCTCAATGCTCCACCCAAAAGTCACAGACTTACAGACTGGATAAAAAGACAGATTTGGGCTGGGGAAATGGATTAGTGGTTAAGGCATTTTCCTACAAAGCTTAAGGACCGCGGTTGAGTTCCCCAGGACCCACATAAGCCAGATGCACAGGGGGTGCAAGTGTCTAGAGTTCTTTTGCTGTGGCTGGAGTCCGTGGTGTGCACATTCTCTCTTTCTCTCTGCCTCTTCCACTCTCTCTCTTTCTATCTCTTATATAAATAAAGAAATAAAATATTTTTAAAAAGACAGATTCCTTCTGTTTGTTGCCTCCAAGATACTTACCTCTCCGTAAAAGACAGACACATTTAGGGTAAAAGAATGGAAAATGTTATTTCAATCAAATGAACCATGAAAACAAGCAGGTGTTGGTGTTCTAATATATCTGACAGGACAGATTTCAAATCAACCTTAGGAGATATAAAGATGTACTAATTAAGGGAATAATCCAATGAGAGGAAGTATAATTATAATCATATATGTATTGAACATGGGTGCACCCAGTTTTATTAAACACTACTACAAATTGCAGATTACCCCAAGAAGAGTAGTAGTTGAGTGACGTCAATACCCAGTTCTCACCAAACAACAAATCATCTTAGCCATAAATTTAAAAAAAAAAGAAAGAAAGAAAAGAGGCCTGGGGAGGTGGCTCAGTGTGAAAGGTGCATGTTTGCAAAGTCTGCAGGCTAGGGTTCAATTCCCCAGTACCCACATAAAGCCAGATGTACAAAGTAATACACACATGTGGAGTTTGTTTGCAGCGGCAAGAGGCCCTAGTGAACCTCTTCTCTCTCATGCGCACATGATCTCTCACTCTCTCTGTTTCTCTTTGTATCTCTTTCAGTCTTTCTGTCCCAGTCTCTATCTACCTATTTCTGTCTCTATCTCTCATAAATAAGTAAAATATGAAAAATAAGCATAAAAATCTGAATTAAATAACATAACAAATGGACCTAACTGCAGTCTAAAGAATATTCTATCCTAGTGCTGCATAGTTCACATTATTTTCAGCAGCACATAGAATATTCTCTGAAATAGATTATATAATAGGACAAAGCAAATCTTAACAAATAGTGGAAATCTCAAATTTAAGTCCTTATAGTCTATTTGATCACAATTAGATAAAACTACAAATCAACAGCAAAAAAAGACAATAGAACTTTATACAAATTCATGAAAATTAAATATACTATTGAATGGTGAATTGGCCATTGAAGAAACCAAGAAAGAAACCAAAAATTTTCTATAATCAGATGACAATAAAATAAAACATAGAAAGCCTATGGATCACAATGAAGGCAGTCCTGAGAGGTAAATTTATAGTTTTAAGTACTTATCATAAGAAATGAGATTTGTCATCAACAAATATCCTAATTAATTAATCAATACTATACCTTAAGACATTAGAGAAAGAATAAGCTAACCCCAAAATCCACAGATAGAATAAAATAATGAAGATAGGTACAAAATTCATGAAATAGAAACCAAACACACACACATACACACACACACACAAAGAATCAATGAATGAAAGAGTTTATTCTTTCAGAAGGATAAACAGGATCAATAAGATTATTCACCCTAGCAAGTGAGGTTTAGCTCAGAGATGCAGGGATGGTTCGATGTACACAAATCAATATATCATGAAAATGGTTTCAAAGACAAAAATCACATGATCATCTCAGTAGATACAGAAAGGGCATTTGACAAAATCCAACACTGCTTCATCATTACAGTCCTAAGAATTACAAGTAGAAAGAATGCATATAAGCATAATAAAATCTATTTATGACAAACAGATAGCCAACATTATATTAAATGGGGAAAAACTAGAAGTATTTCTACTAAAATCAGGAACAAAACAAGGGTGAGCACTTACTCAAATTTATTTAATACAGTACTGGCAGTCTTAACTAGAGCAATGACAAAAAACAAATAAATGGAAAGGAAAAATTCAAATTATCATTATTTGCAAATGATATGATTCCATGCATAAAGAGCCCTAAAGACTCTACCAGAAAACT
The DNA here is from genome assembly GCF_020740685.1 of Jaculus jaculus. NCBI lineage: Eukaryota > Metazoa > Chordata > Mammalia > Rodentia > Dipodidae > Jaculus > Jaculus jaculus. The sequence continues at coordinate 175,138,826 of NC_059102.1, read as the reverse complement.
GTTAGAGCCAGCTTTCATCAAAGCAGCAGGATACAAAATTAACACACAGAAATAAATAGTCTTCACATATACCAATAACAAACATGCTTCAGATGAAATCAAGGAAGCACTACCATTCAAAATCATACAGTGGTATTTGAGAGTAAGCCTTTTTGAGATGACATACCTTCATGGTCAAGTTGACTAGATTTGGAATCACCTGGGAGTCACACCTCTAGACCTGTCTTTGAGGTTATTTCTGGAGAGGTATAACTGAGGAGGAAAGATCCATCTCAAATATGGGTAGTATAGGTCCACAGGTGGAGGTCCTAGACTGAATAAAACAAAAATCAAAAAAAAAGTGAGTACATGCATTCCTCCTTCAGGCTCCGTGTTTCAACAAGATGTGAGGAATTCCAACCACTTGCTAACATTATTGTGAACTCCACCATGCCTTGCTTACCAAAATGGTCTATAGTCTCAAAACTTGATCCAAAATAAACACTTCCTCCCTTAAATTTATGTATTTGGTCACAGCAACAAGAAAAAGTTACTTTTAATGGAATATACATCTAATGCCAGCACTGAGGAATTGGGAGTTTGAGGATAATCAGGGCTATACAGCAGGACCCTCTCTCAGTCAAAACAACAACCAGAGCAATAATAACACAACAAAATAACATCCAGCCAACAAACAAAATCAAATCAACAAGTTTGAAGCCATATTTTGGTGCCCTGCAGGTCAGACATTATTTTGTTGAGGTCACAGTGAGTCCTCTTGTATATTTTATGCTGGGTTTGTAAACACAGGGACAAAAAGACAGGTATCTTCAGTGCGTCTCTGGCCTCTTGAAGAAGATAGGCTCTTCATTATAATAAAATAACTAATTACTCGTATGGAATCTAGATTAAGAAGAAATGGAGAAATTCAATAAAATTATTTTAAGTGGCTTTTGCTCCAAGGTGATAAATTATCTCAAAAGCTGCTGACATATCTTTGTACCTTCGAATTTTATATTTTACCAATGAGATATCTAATTTTTTATTATTTACTTAGTTATTTGAGAGAGAGAATGGGCACATCTGGGCCTCTAGCCACTGCCATCGAACTCCAGACACATGTGCCCCCTTGTGCATCTAGTTTATGTGGGTTCTAGAGAATTGAACTGGGGTCCTTTGGCTATGCAGACAAGCACTTTAAGTGCTAAGCCAGCTTCTCCAGCCCATGATATCTAAATTTCAAACTCAATTTTCATGACATTTAGTTAGGAGGATAACTTATTTCCACTTTTTCCTACTATTAATTAGAGTCCAGCTAACTGTGGATTTCATATTGATTTTTAATCTACATGATAAAACACTTATAATTGCCATTAAAGCATAGTTTTATTTTTATTATACCAACTTCCATCACATATCTGATTTTCAACTTTGGATACAAACATTTTTTTCATAACAAAAGACACATTTTATTACTATTTTCCTCTCCTCTTGGACCCCAATATTCAAATGTTCTGCACTTTTGATTTCTTATATTTTTAAGGTTTACTAGAGTTCTGTGGTACTGTCATTCCTGCCATGTGGTTACATGAAGAAACCCAGCATGATCTACAGTGCAGATGCAATCTATACCTTTAGCCAAAGAGGTTTAAGATCTGAATCAGTGGTCACATGGATCAGTGCATAGCTTGAATCATTTTTGGCCACTGGCAATCCCATGTTAATAACTGTGATGAAGCAGTCCCTGGGCTTGAACGTAGTGTACATCTGTGTACTGTGCAGGCATTGCAGACTCTGGATTTTTTAAACTTTGTTGCAACATAAAAAGTCAGCTCTTAAATTTTTCATTATTTGTTTCATGTATGAATATCAAAGGAGTTGGAAAATATCAGGCTGTGGGTGGGCAGTCAGGTGAGGATTGAGAGGGGGTCCCATGGGTTGCTTAGACCCTACGTGAGAACTAGACTTTCTTCAATCAAAGTAATAGCTCTGTACTTCTTCATTTTAAATTTTCCTCTAATCTGCCCTCCCTGGTGGTAGCAATGTAGAAAGCAGGGCTATGTACAGTGTGAAGACCCGTCACAACATCCAATGTGGTGATTAAAGCTTGATGAGTTCAAAGTACAAGCTTAGAGCATGTAGAATTCTGTGTCTATGAAATAAAATTTTATTTTATTTTATCTTATTGGTTTTTCGAGATAGGGTCACACTCTAGCTCAGGCTGACCTGGAATTAACTATGTAGTCTCAGGGTGGCCACCAACGAGTGGCAATCCTCCTACCTTTGCCTCCCAAGTGCTGGGATTAAAGTCGTGTGCCACCACTCCCAGCTCTGAAATAAGATTTTATTTTATTTATTTATTATCATTACTTTTTAGACGGATCAAGACAGAGAGAGAGCAAAAGAGATTATTGGCACGTTGAATTCCAAATGCTTGCACCACCTGGTGGGCAAGTGTGACCTTTTACTTGCCTCACCTTTGTCCTCCGGCTAACGTAGGAGTGGACAGTCAAACATGGGTCCTTAGGCTTCGCAGGCAAGTGTTTTAACTGGTAAGCCATCTCTCCAGCCTGTGAAAGAAAATTTTATACATTACACTTGATGTGGTCAAGAAAGTACTGTTCTTCCTGTTTAATGTGATCATAGATGTGTGCCCGATTATTAAAGTTTACAAAAAAAAAAAAAAAAAAGCTTGTTAAGCAGTAACCAAGGGCTTCCTGGTAAATGATGCAGCATCAATGGACATGACATAAAAAGAGAATAAATGGTACCCAGGAAACTTCATAGCATCATTTCAACTTAAGCATGAGGGCTTAAGGTTGTCCTCTCTGTTCACTATTCTAAATGACCATCAGTAAATCACAATGTGTAACTATTTCAGGATTTTATATATTCTATAATCAAAGTGCTCATTGTTTTACATTCCACCCATAAATAGGGCACCTATAAAAGTTTTGGTTCTCTTTACATGCCCCAGGAGAGGGAGAATGTGTTTTATAGATAATATTTCTGATGAATTTTTAGCTATACACTATTTACTCTCATAATGAAAAAAACCCCACATGTTTACAGAAAATGATCAACCAACTCTAAATTGTACATGCTATGGGTCCATGTTGTAAATGAAGCTTTCTAAAAATGTAGGAATATTGAAAGAATTGTTCTATCAGAACATGTCTTTAAGCTCTGCTTTGTTTCACTTTTGCTAGAGTGAATAATGAAAAGTCTAAAGAATATAAGAAATTACCAAGCCATATGTTTCTGGAAACCTTTTAAAACAACAATTTAATAAATAATGAAGATGGGATCTTAAACCAGTGGAAAATTGTGGGCCACTGGATATATTCTTGAAGGGTTAACTAAAGCCTCAGATAATTCATGCTTACATGTCCTTGGCTAAGACTTCTCCATTTTGCTTCACTATATTATTTCAACTTAAAGAAGCTACACTAATTTTTATAATGTTACAAAGATATTTCTTATATTATCTGCCCTAGTTTTCACAGTATAACCGGTGTTTTGAACAGATGCAGATAATAGAGAAATCAACAGGCAGGGCAAAGAATAAAGTCGGGGATGCTCAGGAAGAGTTTGAACTGAGAACCAGAGAGTAAAACTGTCACCCTCTGAATACTAAATAAATACAGATATTTAACAAATTCCATGTCATGTACACTGTACTCTATGTCAGGTTGCTCTTCAGTGGCAGGAAAAATAAATTTTAAATTAAAAGAAAAACCTACATACCTGAAATTCATAGGCTATTAAAATACTGGTGCTTCTAGGAACCACTATTCATAAATTTTCTCATGAATCACTTACTTTTCACAATTTCCAGTGTTGTGTGAATAGATACAAAATGCATGGGATGCTTAACAGCTGTAAAAAGGAACAACCATTTTTTGGTATGGACCCTTTCCCTGGGAGTGCTTTTAAAGTTTTCCCTCAAGCAACAATCTAAATGCTATGATCTCCTACATTAAACAGATCCACACATCAGCTTTCAGATAAAGTGAAGAGAAAAATTCTTTCAACCTATAGAGACTGTATTTTCACCTTTAAGAAAAGTGTGTGTGTGTGTGTGTGTGTGTGTGTGTGTGTGTGTGTGTGTGTGCCTGTGTTGGTATGCATGAGGAAGAGATGGTCACTTCAGGTGTAGATCCTCATCTTCCACCTTGCGTGAGGGGCAGTCTCTTGGCGTTCATTGCTGCATGCATGGACCAGCTTGCCTATGAGCTTCCAGGGATTCTCCTGTCTCTCCCTCCCATCTCACCATTACAGTACAGTGATTACAGAAGTGAGCTGCTGTATCTGATTTACCAGGGATCTCAGAATCCAAAGTCAGGTCCTCATGCTTATGCAGCAAGGGCTTTACCACCGAGCCTTCTCCAGATTCCCAGACTTCTAGTTCGAAAGTTGTTACTCAAGCAAGCAGAATGGCTCATGCCTGTAACTGTTCCTCTTTGGCATCTAAATCAGGAGGACTGACATGAGTTCTGGGCTAAAAAGAGAGGCCTTTTCTCAAGAAAACAATATAAAAATGTTGCACATTCTTAAGATTTTTTTGAGGTAGTAAATAACATTTCAGTTAAAATACATCCCAATTATTTTATATAAAATATTTCCTTGCTAGTGTATTTACAAACAGCACATGATATCCTTTATGGATTAATAGATTATTTCTCACAGAACTCAACTCTCACATTTAGTAAGTACACAAGACTGCTGCCTAAATTCTGCAAAGAGATGCTCTATCCATCCATCATACAGAGTCTTTATTTCTCAAAATGATGGGATGTAAAGTCATTATAGCAACTCAAGAAAAAAATTAAAAGGAATAAATTGAACTGGAGGCTTATAAAAGTTTTGCAAATACTTGAACAAATGAAAACACATACACAATTGTGCCTTGAGAATTCATGTGGCCAGAAATTTTGAAAACACTAGGGAACTAACACAGGTTTGTGACCTCTCAGGGAATCCTCTTTAAATTTCAGTTGTAATCAAGGAGGAAACTTTGGCTTCATTTTTCTCTTACCACAAACCCATGTGAAAAGAGCACTTGAGAAGCAATGGCCGCTCTCCTCCTCACCGGCCTGAGCAGTGCTCAGCTGAAGTAAAGGTTGGGTATCACCACCGCCTGTAGGTCACCACTGAATGAGCTTCGCCCCATCGAGAAAAGAATAGGAAATGACTATTTTCCTATTTTTCACAGACCTTATAGATGATGAGATTTATAGATATACTTTGCATTTTCAGAGGTGACTTAAATTCTGATAGAGTGCTTCATTGGCTTGTGTGGTCAGCTATTGTGCATCATTCATGTGGGTGTCTTACTTCCTCACTGTATGCACTTAAGCAAGTCACATACACTTCGGAGCTCAGCTGCCTCAACTTCAGTAGGATTGTGTGATCAAGGCCAATGGATAAAAAGTGAGTACAGGGACACATGTGGAGCCCCAAGCAGAGCACTTGACAGTGGTAAGTGCCCCCACACCCCAAAATGGTCAGCTTTGAGATGCAAGCTTCCACTCTTTCCCTTACTTCCTCCTTCCCTCCGGCCTCCCTCCCTTACTTACTTACTTACTTCCATCTTGCTTCCATTCATCTTTCCCTTCCTTCCTTATTCACCATCCTTTTTTTTTTCCATTCCTTTGAACACCTATTATCAGTCTAATGAAATTCAACCTATATTCAACTTTGAATCTTCACACTGAAACAGAGTAACTCAGAAATGTACCAAGTGGATATTTTTCTATCCCTCTGATACTAATTATCTGATGTGTAGAAATATATTCTAGTTTATCAATAAATTCGCCCACATTTTGATTGAAAAGTAGTGTGATTTGAGCATGTATAAAGAATGCTGATGTAGCAGCATGGAAAACTGTGGTACTTCTCCACACGACATAGCTCTTGGTGGAGAATATAAAATGCATTATTTCCGTTACTCCACACTAACTGATGGCACAGGGATGGACATTAAGAGGTCAGCAAAGGTAATGCAAATCATTAAGTTTGATTTTGTCTACTTTTGTCATAAATAGCATTAGGTTCCCACAGAATATTCAGGAAAATCTAAGCGACTAAAGCTCTGAACTGCTTTAGTGCTGGTTACTATGCTTGCTCTCTTTCTTTTAAAAAGGGATGAATGATTAAGAAATGATTCAGAAATGAGAAGGTTCAAACATTTAAAACATCCATTAGCAAGGCAATGAGAGAAAATATTTCATAATTGAAAGAATATTAAAATTGAAATATTGGGAAAATCAGCAGATATACACTGAAGAGAGGGGAATGGATTAGTAATCTAACAGGAACATACATATATCTCAGAAAGTCAAGAAAAGGAATTTTCCTAGCTACACAGACCAACGAAAATGAATGTTTTACTGATGTAGACAATCCTATATCAAAAACTATGCTGTTAAAATGCCTAATCTTTTTTTAAATATTTTTTGTTCATTTTTCATTTATTTATTTGAGAGCAACAGACACAGAGAGAAAGACAGATAGAGAGAGAGAATGGGTGCACAGGGCTTCCAGCCACTGCAAACGAACTCCAGATGCATGCGCCCCCTTGTGCATCTGGCTAATGTGGGACCTGGGGAACCGAGCCTCGAACCGGGGTCCTTAGGCTTCACAGGCAAACGCTTAACCACTAAGCCATCTCTCCAGCCCAAAATGCCTAATCTTTGATGTCTTTTGATATCTATTGTTGTTTTCTCTATATCATGTGATAGCAATTTGTAACAGTTTTATTTTCATAATTATTTCCATTTTTTAAGTTTTAGATATTTCTTACTTTTCAGTATTTTTGACATCCTATCATTTGATGCAAAATTTCCTCATTTTTAATTTTTAGAATAAAATCTTAGGGATGGAGTTACTAATGTAAGGAATATAAGCATGTTGATGGTTCTGGAATTATTTACCAACATGTCTCTTGAATGGAGTACTTGAATGAACCAATCTCATTGTAGCTAGTACAGTTTTTAAAGGATTGTTACTGTGTGTGTGCATGTTCATGTATGTGTGAGTAGTCATGTGAGTGCATGTTATATCTATGTGCATTTGCATGTGGAGGCCAGAGGACAATGTTAGATGCTATTCCTTAGGAGCCATTCATTTTACTTTTTGACAGGCTCTCTCATTGGCCTGAACCTTATCAATTTATCTGGCAATCTGGTCAGCAAACCCTAGGGATCCATCTGTTTTTACTTCTCCAGCTCTGGGATTATAAGTACTTGCTAACATGTTTGGCATTTTAAGAGGTTTCTGAGGACCAAACTTATGTTCTCATGCTTGCATGGCAAACATTTTGTTGGCTAAGCTATTTCCCCATGTCTCTATATTTGGTTTGAAAAAAGACATGTTTTCTTATGATTGGCTGTGTTTTTCTCCTTAGTTTGTGTGTATAGGTACTGCTGACATCAATATTTACATATTCCTTATGGTTCATAGCTTTCAGAGTGACGGATTTGGCTTCCTATGGTGGTACAAGTTAGTGACGCCAGCAGCTGGGTGGCAGATACAGGAAAATCAAAAGTTAAAACATCCTAGACTACATGGTGAGTTTGAAGCCACCCTGAAAAGAATAATCAATTTGTCTTTCATGAACAAAAAACCTTGAGATGTGGTAGATTGTTCAATGGCACATAGCTATTGCACATAAAATTACTTTGTAGACTTTTTAATAATAGAAAATAAATATTTTTCTACTTTAACAGTTTGTTTGATCTAATTATAGATGGATAGAAATAATATAGAAGGTATCTTACTGATTTAGTTTCATTTGGTATTGTAATACTGTATTACTAGGATTACATTTATCAAGATTTTGAAATAAATATGGATACACTACTGAGATAAATATCATTTTATTTATATTTAGCTAAATTTTCTCTTCATATCCTTATGTGTTGCAATTTTCAATCCACGTAACACACTGTCATTAGGTTAATTTTCTTTTAAATAATTCAAGGTGTGGGATAATTATTGGTGACTAGACTATATACCCTATATTTTAATGTGAATTTTGGAAATTGCTTTGTTGGAAAGATGAAGGTGTCATTTTGTAACAAATGAAAATATTGAATTAGTACATAAAAATAAAAAACAAGATGAACTGAATATTTAGATTAACATAGGCCTTGTTTCTCTTTGTGCTTCCCACTTAGTTTGGTATTCTTTGTACAATGAGGCTATCTGAAGCAGGATGTGCTGCCTGTGGGTCCAAAGGACATGATACTCCATCCCTGAATTCTAAGGACATTCACAGTTCAACATTTAAAGTGTACTGTGTTATTGCAAACCATAAAAAAAAATGTCTAGCATTTACGTATAAATATGAAGAAAATACAGGCTTTGGCCATGTGAAAAGAGAATTACAATTTAAAATATCCTCTTTGCATAGGACAACTTATCATTAAAAATAATCTTTTTTTTTTTTTAGCTTCTGAGACCATGATTATTTGATGGTTGACTGATCTTTCTTAGGTAGATTTTGTGTGTGGATATAGAATTCATAAAGTAGATGCTAGTGAGAAACAGGCCTGAGAATATCATGGAAGCAGTTTTTAAAAATTTACATAAAACATAAAAAACATAGAAAATTGTATCTGTGTAGCAGTCATTAAATTCAGGTTGTTTTTCCTTCTCAGGAAAAACATATTATTCTTTTATTTATATTTAACAATATATGTATGTGTATCTATGCATAACTATGAAGAAAATACTTAACAAGCTTTGGCCATGTAAAGAGAAATTATATATATATATATATATATATATATATATATATATATATATATACACACACACACACACACACACACACACACACACACACGCATGCATGCACATATATGAACATTATATTTTACTGGTACATTTCAGTTGTGTACCTAATCAAAATGAACTCAAGACATGGTATGTACACCTGGAAGATTCTTAGAAGAACTTTTCTGCATAAAGTAGCTGAGCTTTCAAGTGAATTGGGACTAGAATTGATAGTAGAATTTCATCATAAACAGCATTTTCACATTTGACCCGCCTGGCCATCCTTGGAGAGGAGCAGGTAAGCTCTTTATGAACATATGCTTAATAGTTTCCTTGTGTAAATTTCACATTATATATTTTAAAGAAGTATATTAATTCAAACAAGGTAACTTTGTAAAAATAATTGGAAAATAATTTTAAGACTAAAAATGTATTGAATCTGTTGATTCTCTTCCTTGCCAATGTGACTGTCACCAATTTTCATATGTAGGTGATATCATCATTGCCTGTTGTTCTTTGTGATTTTCTTTGTTGTCTCACTGACACATGAACAAAGTAATAGGATGTACTAACCTTTGTAGATGGGTTCAGAATATAGAATGACTATATTATGAAGTTTCTGGTGGAAAAGAAAAATCTCTACTACTTTTCCTATTGATGTCATAGAGAAATCACTCATGTTTGAGCCAGAGACTTTGTTAAAATCCCAGATGACTGGTTTAATATTATTTTTACCTTGAATTTACCATTTCACCAATAAAATAGCAGCAATAAACCTACCATGTACTGTTAGTGAGTCAGACAGTCCTGAACAATGCTGTTTTTTATATTATCTCTCTTAGTCATGATTTTCCAAGAATGATTTCCAATAACTCCCTTCAATAAACTAATATTTTTATTCTCAGTGGTAATAAATTTTAAAAAATCACAATAATTTGCCCAATAATGCAACAATTTGTTGATATTGCTATAAAAGGGTTTGAAGAAATATTTTTCTAATGATTGCATCATGACTATACAGGCATTATTTTCATTTATGATCACAATTATAAAAAATGAATTAAGAGTGAAATCTGTGCTGGAGAAATGGCGTAGAAGTAAAGACCTTTGCCTGCCAAGCCTAAGGAGCCAGGTTCAATTCTCCAGTACCTACGTAAGCCAGGTGCACAAGGTGGCACATGCAACTGGAATTCATTTGCAATAGCTAGAAGCCCTGGTGTGCCCATTTTCTCACTCTCTATCTCTCTTTCTGTCTCAAGTAAATAAATAATTAAATAAAATATTAAGAAAGTGAAATCTCAACACTTTGAACATGTGCATAACATATAAAGCTAAATATTTTCTCACACACCTTTATCTCTCTCCCCTCCCCTGTCTCTCTCTGCCCTGGAATTCATTATGTAGTCTCAGGGTGGCCTCAAACTCATAGCAATCCTCCTACCTATGCTTCCCATGTGCTGGGATTAAAGGTGTGTGCCAGCCTGCCTGGCTACATTTCTCTTTTATAAAGAATAATTACTTATTTCACATCTCAAACCATTTCAAACTTTTAAGGAAATATGAAAATGTGTGCAAAGATTTTCAAGTACATCCCAAATTCTACCTTGCTTCCCCATCTACTGACAGATAAGGTTGTACTTGTGTCATTAAAAACTGCTCTTCCCCGACACAATCCATGCAGATGGCAGACATGGTTACAAGTTGTCTTTTTGCTCAAAAATTGGACATGGTTTCTTGTTGATTTTCAATATTTTACTTCAGGAAGCCACTAGAGAAGAAAAACTGACACTTGGAAGAGAAAACACTTCTTTGCTCCCCTGCAGATGGATGATCCTTCCCTGTTCTGAAAATTGTGCCTATTTTAAATGTTTTAATACTGTATTTCCAAAGCACTTACACTTTATTTTCAATAACTCCCTTAAGTAAACTTCTATTACTTTTTCGCAGTGTTAATAAATTTAAAAATATCACAATAATTTGCTTAATGATGTACCAATTTGTTGGTATTATTATAAAATGATTTGAGAAATATTTTGCTAATAATTGCAGATTCATATCAACAGAATTTCCTTTCACCTTCTCCATGTGAATCATGGAAAACCAGAGCTTTGAAACTGAGCTCATTCTCCTGGGACTTTCACAGAATCCAAATGTTCAAAAAATCATATTTGTTATATTTTTGTTTGTGTATATTGCAACTGTTGGGGGCAACATGATAATTGCAGTGACCATCGTCTGCAGCCCTGCACTGCTGGGCTCCCCCATGTACTTATTTTTGGCATTCTTGTCCTTTCTAGATGCATGCATTTCTTCTGTCATCACACCTAAGATGATCGTGGACTCTCTCTGTGAGAGGAAAATCATCTCCTTTGAGGGCTGCATGACACAACTCTTTGCTGAACATTTCTTTGCCACAGTGGAAGTGATCGTCCTCACGGTCATGGCCTACAACCGTTATGCAGCTATTTGCAAGCCCTTACACTACTCTTCCATCATGAACTGGGTTCTCTGTGGTTCACTGATGGGGGTCGCCTGGGCAGGGGGCTTCCTGCACTCCATCATACAAATCATCTTCACTTTGAAGCTGCCCTTCTGTGGGCCAATGTCATTGATCACTTCATGTGTGACTTGTTCCCATTGCTGGAGCTTGCCTGCACAGACACATCTTTGGCCTTTTGGTATTTGCCAACAGTGGGTCTATCTGCATCATAATCTTCTCCTTGTTTCCTATGTAGTCATCTTGTTCTCTCTGAGACACCAAAGTTCTGAAGGGCGATGGAAAGCTCTGTCCACCTACGGATCCCACATTGCTGTTGTGGTTTTGTTCTTTGTCCATGCATATTTATATATGCACGGCCTACATCTGCTTTCTCTTTTGAGAAAAAGGTGGCTGTATTTGATGCCATCCTCACTCCACTGCTCAAACCTATGATTTATACTTTCAGGAATAATGAAATGAAAAATGCCATGAGGAAAGTGTGGAAGAGATTGATGGTGGCTTCTGTTAAATCTTAAAATATTACAGTTACAAAATTTAATGAAAAAATAAATCAGTATTTACATAGAGAAGCATTTTGTGCTTTGTCCACTATCAGGACAAATGGGATGATTCTATAGAGAAAGCATTATTGTTAGGGAGTAAGAAAATTATGCTCACATGTTCACTATGAGTTGAGTACTCAATATTATCAAAAGAAAATTAAAGTGAATTCAGTTTTATGCTCTCACAAATCTAATGAAGTATTGGAAAAATACTTCATCTATGAGAATGCTGCACATTCACATTATTTTAATAAAGCCTTTATTAAGAAATAAATATATGGTAGAAATTTGGAGAAGAAATCTAGTCTTACTTAGTGAAACTAAGTGAAAATAAAATTCTGGGCTGGAGAAATGGCTTATTGGTTAAGGCACATGCCTGTGAAGCCTAAGCACCCAGGTTAGATTCTTCAGGTCCTACATAAGCCAGATGCACATGGTGGTACATGTGTCTGGAGTTCATTTGCAGTGGCTAGAGACCCTGGCATGCCCATTCTCACTCTTTCTCTCTATTTCACTCTCCTTCTCTGTCTTCAGTAAATAAATAAAGATAAATCTTTAAAAAAGAAAATGAAATAAATTTCTGTCTAACATTGTGATACATCATAGTGCAGAATTACAAAGAAAATTGCAGGTAGAATCTGAACTGTAAGTGTTCCTGTAGAATTTATTTTTAAGGTTCGACTTTAATTTATGGTATAGAATTTGAGTTGTCACCTGAAATTATTGGCAGAAAAAATATGACTAGTCATGGGGCTTGAGAGATTTTTTAGTGGTTAAGGCACTTGCCTGCAAAGCCTAAGGACCCAGGTTCCATTCCCCATCACTCATGTAGTACAGATGTACAAGTTGACACATGTGTTTGGAGTTCCTTTGCAGTGGCTGGAAGCTGTGGTGCATGCTCACTCTCTCTCTCCAATAAATAAATAAAATATTTTAAAAATATATAATTATCCTAATCTTATTCTGGATGAGTTTCTTATCAGCTATGGGTTCATATTCCATATAGAAATACCCATAGGCATCTTTTATTCTAGAGCAATCAAATACACTTCTTAGATATCACTTTACTGGCAATACCATTCAAGGATGCTGATGTAACAAACTAGCTTTTCACACCCTAACACAGTGTGGTGGTTTCACTCAGGTGTTCTCATAAACTTAGGTATTCTGAATGCTAGGTTCCCAGTTGATGGTAACTTTGGAATTAGCACCTCTTGGAGGTACTGTATTGTTGGAGGTGGAGTTATGGGTATTTTAGCCAGTTTCCCCATGCCAGTGTTTGGCATACTCTCCGTTGCTATTGTGCACCTTATGTTGGTCAGGGGGTAAAATACACCCTCTGTTCATGCCATTGTTTTCCCTGCCATCATGGAGCTTCCTCTCAAGTCTGTAAGCCAAAATAAATCTCTTTTTCCCGAAAGCTACTCTTGGTTGGGTGATTCCTGCCAGCAATGCAAACCTGACTGCAACGCATGGGAAATAGAACCCAGAGAAGCAAAAGTTAAGAGTAGTAAATCCCTTGGGCTGGAGAGATGGCTTAGCGGTTAAACGCTTGCCTGTGAAGCCTAAGGACACCGGTTCGAGGCTCGGTTCCCCAGGTCCCACGTTAGCCAGATGCACAAGGGGGCGCACGCATCTTGAGTTTGTTTGCAGAGGCTGGAAGCCCTGGCGCGCCCATTCTCTCTCTCTCCCTCTATCCTTCTCTCTGTGTCTGTCGCTCTTATATAAATAAATAAATAAATAAATAAATAAATAAATAAATAAATAAATAAATAAAGAGTAGTAAATCCCAATTTGCTCTATAATATTAATATTCTTGCCTTCGTATATCCAAATCAGAATAATGATATTCAAGTAATTATCAGTAGAGATCATTAATATTTAAACATATTTTATGTCAGTTTTGTAGTTATTTTTGTTAGTCTCAAGTTGTCAAGTGGCATCTTCAGGAAATTTATTTTAGGGAACCATACTTCTCCCCTCATAAACCAGCAGTACTAACAGGCCAACTGAATTTCATGGGCAAAAGAAAACTAAAAACTACTTCATTTCTCCTTAAATTTATATGCCAGCACCAACGTAGGTGAGCATGAAGCCTTTGCACGGGGCTTTGCTGAGCTACCAGAGGAAAACCTCTGAGGAGGGTCTGTGTCTAAATGGTATCTGTACAAATTGCTCGTGTTTCATCAGACTGGATGTACACCAAAGGCATGAATGTTTCCCTGGTGATTTCCACTTTTCCTTGTTTTCCATCATCTCTCTACTTCACAGCAGTGCTATGGCAGGGCGTTTGTAGATCAGAAGACAAACTCAGGTGCCTGTCTTGACTTCTACCTTGTCTTTTATTGTTCACTCCTGAATTTTCCAGGCCAGCTGGCCCACAAGCTTTGAGGGATTCTCCTGTCTCTGCCTCACATCTTGCTGTAGGCACGTTGGAATTACAGAATAGAACTATTGCTTTAATTTCTATATGGGTTTAGGTAACTAAACTCAGATACCATGGGGCTGCTTCATATCCTTTCATTTTACATAGAGGTTCTGATTGACAAATAATTTATTCCTAAGAATTAGAAATAAAGATCTCAGACCGCTGAATCCATTCCTTTATGATACTATAAATTGAGATGTTTGAAACCAAAGAACAAAAGAAACATTATTCTGTCCACAATGGAGTAACCAATACAGATTTGTTTCTCCTCCTTTATACATAAAATTCAAACATATTTTGTTATTTTAATCTCCAGTATTTTATAGTAAATCATTATATCCAATAGAGGAATAAACAAATACTGAGAAGCATTTAACTAGTTTTCAATGCTACTAGTTTAAAGATTGGAATATTGCAAGGTTCTCTTGAAAAGAGTAGTTACTTTAATTTTCCATTTCATTTTCTATGTTGACTTTGGTTAAACATGGTGAAATGCATTCTAATGTTATTTTTTTGTATCTTAGGTAATATGACTATGGATGAGTGCTAAGTTGATGTATTGTATACACTGTAGACATTTCAGTAATTTTGAGGAACATATTGTAAGAAATTTCAGGAATAGAATGTAAAAATTAGGAAATTTAAATGTGTTGAATATCTAGAAAATTGCAATAAGAATCTGGTTCCTTACTTAATGAATGCAATGTTTCATAAGTTATATTTTGTGAAAGCATAAATTATATAAAATCAGTTCTTCACTCGAAATCTTGAAATGATTCACCTACCAAATTATATTTGTTCCTACCTTGGGTCATGGCTCTTTTGTACCCAATTCTGTCTCATCCCATAAGTAGGCTTCCATCTTTATCTGTTGGTTGAAATATTATTCTTGGGCTGAAGAGTAGTGTTCAAGGCACTAGCCTGTAAAGTTTAAGGAACCAGGCTGGATTCACCAGAACACGTGTAAGCCAGCTGCACAAGGTGGTGCATATATCTGAAGTTCATTTCCAGGGCTCACCCATTCTCTCTCACTCTCTCTCTCAACCTCCCTTTTTGAAAAAATATGGATTCAAAGATATTCACATAAGATGTGTAATATAAACAAGGAAATTAATCTTTAATGGAAATTGGAAGATACAAGATAATATGAGAAGTTAGCCAGACTCTAGATCATCCATAAAATTAAAAAACAAACAAACAAGGAACCCTCTTAGGCAGACTATGAAAACAAGAGTTGAAATGTAGATATATTTTCATTGGTAAAGGATAATATTTGGAGGTATAAAAATATGGCAAGAGCTTTGATTAAGATTAATTCCTCACCTCCAAGCAAAAGCCAATCAGAGTAATTTGATTAAATTTAGCTAGTTTTTGTAAACTATATGCCAAACAGATTTTTAGCTTATAATGAAGAACTTACCTCCTTCAAGGTGTCCAAGACTGACTGAACCACGTGCCTTTCTGTTGTTGCACTTAGGAACACTGTGTAAAATATACTAGGAGGGACTCACTGTGGTCCCCCGGAAACACAGACTGACCTGCAGGGCATACTGGATATGCTGTGGACATGCCCACTATTTTTGTTTGTTGGTTTTAATTTGTGTTTGCTTTTGAAAAGATTCCACTCTGTGTGGCTCTAGCTGTCTTCACACTTGCAATCTATGTTTTTAGCTTCCTGAGTGATGGGAATTCAGACATGTGCCACCATTATCAGACATTAATTTATGTCTTAGGGAAGATAGACAATTTTGAAGCATTTCCTCTCAAGTATATCATAGGATATATACATAATTAGATGTCTATCTTCAGCTTTTGCATGATAATTTTCATGTTAGAAATGGAAAATAATTTTTTACAGTTTTGTAACTGAAATTCTAAGTAAGTTGCTTCACACATTTTACTGGCAAAATGTATAACCTCAGTTTGAGTGAAATATTCATTTGTTCTCATTGTGAAAATTATTGGAGCAAAAAAACCATAAATTCAGGTAGAAATTTAATAAATGTCAATATTATCAGTGGTAAATCTTAGAATCCTTTAAACAGCTTCGTACAGGCTTCTATTGAGATGCCACTTCTATGCGTCTATACAAGGAGAATGGACCCAAATTTAAGTAGTACTTCTCCTTAATTTTTCTAACTGCTGTTTTTTTCTCTTCTTATACCATTTCAAAAGAAATATTGGAAACATGAGAATATGATAAGCCATCATATAACAAAATCATGAGCATGCTTCTCAAGTATAATGGCTGAGATACTCATTGAGACTTCCAAAGCTTTCTAACCCTGTACTACCTTGAGAATTTCCACTATATTAAGAATATTTCTGATTTATCTGCCCTATAGGCCTGTGTTTGAAAGAAAGCTTTGTTACTAAAAATATAGAAATATTGTTGGAAATAGTTCTATTCAGGATCAGAACATGTCTTCAAACTCTGTTTTGATTTTATCAGTCAATAATAAGAAGTATAGTGATCAAAGCTGGGCCTGGTGGCACACACCTTTAATCCCAGCTCTTGGGACCCAGAGGTAGGGGGATCGCCGCAAGTTCAAGGCTACCCAGAGACTACATAGTTAATTGCAGGTCAGCCTGGACCAGAGAGAGACCCTACCTTAAAAAATATATATAATTAAAAAAATTAAAAATTGAAAAAGAAGTATAGTGATCCAAAGAAATTATAAGGAAATTAAACCATCTGTCTCTGAAAACCTTTTATTAAAACAATTTAATCGATGATAACAGTTGCATCTTAAAGCAACAGAAAATTGTGGGATATTGGATGCATTCTAGGAAGGCTACTTGCAGTCCGAAGCACAACTATTCTTATATTTCCTTGGCTGTGCCTTGCTCTGCCTCTTTTTTTATGATTTAAACTTAAGAAATCACACTAATATTTATAATCAATGGCACAAAAAGTTTTCTTATGTACTTAATTTATTTTCATAATATTGTGTTCTATTCCACTGTGATTTTTCTAACAGACACGGATAATAGAGAAGTTAGCAACATATGGCAAAGAACAAAATAAAGGATGGTAAGCTGAGTATGAACTGGGACCAGAGGCTGAAATTCTCAGATGCTGCCTGTTAACAGATATTTAGTAAATTTCATGGAAATGGAGGTGGGTCAGGTGGGTCTTCAGTGTCCGGACACATATCTAACATTTAAATTAAAATAAAAAATACCTCATATCTAAGATTCATACATTATGGAAGTGATTCTGCTTCTAGGCACCATTATTACTAAATTTTCTCATTAATCACTTACATTTTACAATTTTGTGCACATAAAATAGATAGAATAGCATGGTTGAAAACGGTATAATGTCATGATATTTTTAGTCTACTTCCTCTCTGAAAGGAGCAATTTCCAAGGTTTCCCTCAAGATGTAGGCTCAATGCTGTACTTTACATTAAAGAGATCTGCACATCATCTTTCAGATAAAATTAAAAGAGAAAATTCCTTCATCCTACCGAAGCTATATTTTTAGCTGTAAAGTGATAATTCAGACCAGGTGGAGTAGCTCGTGGGGGAACTTTGGCACTTGAGAGCCTGAGGCAGAAGGATTGCAGAAATTTCCAGTCTTGCCTGGAATAAAGAATCCTTTTTCCAAAACATGTGATGAATTCTCAAAATCAAGATTCTTGGAAGAAATAAGTGCATTCTAATTATTATTTACTGCTACCTCTTAAATTTTTTTTTATATTTTTTCCCTTAATGAACAATCCTCATCACTATATTTCTAAAACAGGGCACATTTTCCTCACAATTATGAATAGCTTCCTTATTACAGAACTTTGCTCTCATGTTTATTAAGCGCCCACACTCATTTTGTTACAATTCTGGAGACACTGGATTCCATCAATTACACAATAGTGTTCTTATTTGTGAAATAACAGGATTTGAATATGTTATTTAATAGAAACTCAAGAAAAAAATAAAGGAAAAACCCTCACATCACTGCATAATGAAAAAGTTTTGGAAACACTGGAGAAAATGAAAATATACACAATTGTGTTGTAGAAATGCATGTTTCTAGAAATGCCATAAACCCCAGAGAACTAAGGCTCTATCTCACAGGTCCATGGCCTCTCAGGGAAACTCTTTAAAGTCAAGTCGTAATGAAGGAGAACACTTTGGTTTCATTATTCTTTTAGCTTAGGACCATGTGAAAACAGCCCTTGAAGTGTCAGCCTAGGACTCTCCTCCCTCCCTACCTGAGCAATGCCTCATTTCTCAGCTGAAGAAGACAAGGCTGAGTATGACCGGTGGCTGTCAGGATGACTTTGGAGTCATTCTCCACAGAGCTTAGGAGATGGCCTTCTTCAGATATTTCACAGCACTGACACATGGTAAGATTTATAAGGCACAATTTTGTACTTGCAGGATTTTAAATTCTGATACAGTGTTGTTTTGATATTAGGATGCTTTATCTAGCTACTGTGCTTAATGCAAACATGAACTTTTCACTTAATAAGTGCATGTGCTTGATAAAGTCACATAAACTCTAGTACTCAGATTTCTCATTTTTAATGGGGATTACATGATGAGGGGCAGTGGATATATGTGTGTAAAATAATATGTGTGGACTGCAGAGGACAGTCCTTGACAAGTAACAATAGCAGCTGTGAGAATGTGAACTTCCTTCTTTTTTGCTCTATTCCTTCATTCCTTCCTTTTCTCTTTCCCTTACTTTGCACACATATTTAAGTCTAAGAAAATTCAATTTGTTTTCAACTTATCATCTTCAAGTTTAATCAAGTAACTTAGCAATGCACCAAGTGCATATTTTCTGTTATCTCACTGCTAATACTTTATCTGCTCTCTGTAAGTGTATTCTCACCCACTAGTGTTCTCACGCACTGATGATTTTAACTAAGAAAGTATTGTGCTTTGAACTTGTGTAGTGAATGCTTACATAGCAGCATGGTGAATTGAGGTGCTTCTTCACCCCACGTGGTTCTTGATGGAGAATGAAACCTTTCCTCAGCCACACACTAGCACAGCGACAGGTACTCAATGCCAGAGAGTTCCCTAAAGCAGACTTAACCGTGTCCACATTTTCCCTATGTGTGTCAGGTGTTATAAACAACATCAGGTTCCTGCCTCCATATGTTCTGCAAATCAAAGTGGCTGAAGCTGTGAACTGCTCTATTGTTGACTGCAGTAGCTTGTTCTCTCACTTAAAATTGAGCTGAATCACTAAGTCAGCAGGGTCAAACGTATGTTAGGAAGGAGACTAGAGGAAACAGAGAAGGGACAGTTTACCCTTGTTTCATAAATATTAAGAGTATTAAAGTGATATATTTCGAGAAATTAGCAAAGCAACACTGAAGAGAGAGAACAAGAATTAGTAATTTTATGGGAACATACATGCTAGAGAGTCATTGAAGACAATTTTCTAACTACACAGATAAGAAATAAAATTTTTGGTAGTGGATAACATGCTAGAGAAAAGAAACCAGGATCAATCTATGGATTTCAAATAAGATTTTAATTTTTTTTCATTTATAATAGCAATTCATTTCTTTAAAATATATTTAATAAATACTACTTTTGGTGACAACCTCCTACTCTTCCCTCTAATATTTTAAATGTTTTATGTACTACATAGTTAAAAAAAGAAATTATATTACTTGCAGAATAATTGGTGCGTCAGTTAGTTGTGTTTTATTTAAATAAATGAGAAAGAAATAGTGGGCAGTGTGGACAGTGGGAGACAGGAGACACACTCCCCCAGGGAAGCCTAGGCAAGGACTCAGGGGCCTCCGTTTTTACTTTAGGAACCCCTGAGCAATACCAGGAACAGCTCTGGAGCATTCAAGATTAAGGCTATTCAGGAAAAGAAGATCATGGAACATTCCTGAAAGAATATAGGTAGAGTAAGTTTTTATATCTATGAGAATGTGGATTTGAAATACATATCTAAGAATATTTGAAGGTAGGAGAGCCTTAGATCCATGGTATGGCCATTTATGGACACTTTGTGATAGTATAAGTGCTACTGTAAAATGCTATGCTATGTTTCTGAGTCTACATTTGCTAATAAATGACCTACCAACCTCACATGTATTTTCTGAACTTTAGATAAAGGAAAATTAATGCTGTGGGTCTTGATATTGATGGTGAAATATCTTGACAGAAGTATCAAGATATATATTGCAAATAAAAATATATGTTTCCTTCTCTGTTATAAATATAAATTATCTATAAATGTTTGTTTTAATTCATCCTTGATGTCTTCTTATTTTTCATCCTTTATTTATCATGTCACATGATAACAATAATAATAATCTTGTTTGCATAGTTGTTGATATTATTGAAAGGTTTAGATATTTCTCAGCTTTCATGTTGACATGGCATCATAAACTGAAGTAATATTTTTCACCTCTACTTTAGAGAAGTATCTTAGGGTTGAGGTTGCTAATGTAAATAATACAAATATGTTTGTGGCCCTGGGTCCTAGAACCATTATTAATAGATCTTCCCAAATATAAATTAAGTAAACTGATTTCATTATAATTTTGTATGCGTCATTTTTTAAGATTTTGTTTTTATTTATTTATTTGAGAGAGAGAAAGAGTAGGGAGAGAGAGAGAGAGAGAACATGACAGAGTCTCCAGCCACTGCAAATGAAGTCCAGATGCATGCACCACCTTGTGTGTCTGACTTATGTGGGTCCTGGAGAATATAACCTCTGTCCTTTGGCTTTGCAGGGAAGTGTCTTAACCACTAAGCCATCTCTCCAGCCTCATGGCATAATTTTTAAAGTATGATTTTTTTCTTATGACTAGTAGGCTCTATTTACATAATGCTGATATTATAATATTAAAATATTTAATAAGTGGTAGTTTGTTCAATGGTACTTTGCTATTAGATCAGAAAGTTGTTTTGATGGCTTTTTAATATTTTAACCTATTTATTTGCATGTTAACAGCATGTGTGTTTGTGTGAATATGTATTTGAATATATGAGTGTGCCTGGGTCTCTTACCACTACAAACAAATACCAGGTATATTTCCCACTTTTTGCACCTGGCATTACTTGGTTTCGGAGAATCAAGCCCAGGCTAGCAGGCTTTGCTAATACCATTATGCACCAAGCCACCTTTCCAGCAAATTTATTAGATTTTTAAAAAAAAAAAAAATTTTGGTTTTTCGAGATAGGGCCTCACTCTAGCCCAGGCTAACTTGAAATTCACTATGTAATCTCAAGGTGGCCTCAAACTCACAGCCATCCTTCTACTTCTGCCTACCAAATGCAGGGATTAAAGGCCTATGCCACCATGCCCAACTTGGATTTTTGTTTTCTGAGCTGGAGTCTCATTGTAGTCCAGGCTGACCTGGAATCCACTATGTAGTTTCAGGCTGGCCTTGAACTCACAGTGGTCCTCCTACTTCTGCCTCAAAAATGCTGGGGTTAAAGGTATGCGGCACCATACCAGGTAACTTTACTGTATTTTTTAAAACAGTTTTTTTTTAAGTTTATATATATATTTTTTTAGACAGACAGACAGAGAGAGAGAGAGAGAGAGAGAATTGGCACGCCAGGGCCTCAGTCACTGCAATCAAACTCCAGATGCTTGTGCCATCAAGTGGGCATGTGTGACCTTGCACTTGCCTCATCTTTGTGCATCTGGCTTATGTGGGATCTGGAGAGTCGAATATGGATCCTTAGGTTTCATAAGCAAGCACCTTAATCACTAAGCCATATCTCCAGCCCACTTTAGTGTATTTTTTTTTTTTTTTTTTTTTGGTTTTTCAAGATAGGGTCTCACTCTAGCTCAAGCTGAACTGGAATTCAATCTTTAGTCTCAGGGTGGCCTTGAACTCATGGCAATCCTCCTATCTCTGCCTCCTGAATGCTGGAATTAAAGGTCTGCACCACCATGCTTGGCCCTTTAGAGGATTTTTGATAGTATAAACTGAACACTTTTTTTTCTGTCTACTTAACATTTCATTATCTTGACAAATACATTCATAATAATATGGTTATATCAAATGTGTATCAAGAAGGTTTTCCTTTGTACTAAATATTTTTTGTACTATGTTTAGATGAACAGCAAAAAGATAGTATAAAAGATTCAAATATATTACTCATTTTGTGTCATTTGATTCAATCATATTACTAGGAATATATTTGTCAAGATTATTATAGGAGCACAGACATATTACTCTAAACTAAACACCAAATTTCATGTATATTAAGCTTAAGTTTCCACTATTCTTTTTCTTTTGTGAGATTCAGTCTAGGCCAGAACAGTGCCTTGAGCTGTCTCTGTTGTAAATATTTTAACACTAATTTTAGAAATTTCTTTATTAGGAAAATGAAGCACAAATTTTTTTGTATCTAATGACCATTTAAAAAATGTATTCCTGTTAGAACATGAAAAGTTTGTATATTAATATAGGGGCTTATAGCCCTTTGAGCCTCCCATTTAATTATTTTTCTTTGGCTATTGCTGTGTTGAGGGCTGTAATAATCCATGGGTTTTAAAAACATCAAAAAGTTGTGCATTTGAAGTGTAATTTCTCCTGAAACCCATGAAGCATTTACTATAATTGTGTATAACTATGAAGAAAAGTACTTATTAACCTTAGTCATGGCAGAGAAGAAATTAAAATTCAAACTGTCCTCTCTGCCCTGAGTGGCTGGGCCACCTTGTTCTCAGCCATCATTATCACCTTCTCCTGGGCTTCTAGCTCCATCAGCATTTTTATGTGATTGTTATTGGAATCCCTTCCTACTACATCCATTAAAGAAGTGAAACCTAAGCCTTCAGAGCTTTAGGAACTAGATCCATTATACATTTAGGAGTCTGGATTTGACTGTAAGTCTGCAAGACACAACTTATTTATTTCTTTCCGTATATGTTCCTGGCACAAAATGATGGTTTTCATTAGGTCAGTCTCATCCATGTAAAACATGCCCTTTTATCATCTTGCACACAGCAATCCTTTATCTGTCCTGCTTAGTACCTAGGCTGAACTCATCATTGCTAAATTATGTATTGTTTTATCCAGTCTGTCATAAATGATTGCTGCCTGAACTATGGACTCTGGAGAGCTTTATACTGATGTTTATTAGGTTAATGTAGGTTGAGGGTAGACATGGAATTCAAATTACACATGCTAGGTAAGAACAGATCTAAGAACACAAAGGAAATGTTTGTCATACAGTAAATACATATAGCTGTTTATGTCATATATATAACACATAAGTACATACACACATGGCCATATAGCATAAATGTAACATATAGACATGTGTGTTTATACACCTATAATATAGATAAACATGCGTGCATATACATGGAGATATACATACAATGGTTATGTTTTACTGATACATTTTATATGTAAATACAGGAAAGGATTCATAGACTTTTTGAACCCTTGTCTGCCTATAGAACAGGAATTCAGGAACTGAAATATTTAAGTGGCAGTATCATGGACAAGCTTTCCATGGGTAAGTGGTTTTTCTTCTTGCTTTTTAAGGTAGGGTCTCCCTGTAGCCAAAATTGACCTGAAATTAGACTCAGGTTGGTCTCAAACTCACAGTGACCCTCCTACCTCAGCCTCCCAAGTGCAGAGATTAAAGGCATTTGCCACCACAGCCAGCAGTAAGTGGGTGAATGATAAAAGTATTTTATTGTGAACAATATTTTGAGATTTCTAAATTTGACCCTCCTCATAAATCATTGGAAATCAGCACATAAGCTCTTTATGAATATCTGTTTTACATTTATATCAGCCAAAAGACTGAGAAGCAATGAATAGCTGTTTTATAGTAAATTCCCATAAATTCAAACCATATATCTTGAAGCACTATATTTCTTCAAATAAGGTCATAATGTATAAACAACTGGTAATAATAATAATAATAATAATAATAATAATGCTTCACTATTATAGATATTTTATTTTTGCTTGTGTGTGTATTATGTGTGTGTAATGTGGTATATTGTGTGGTGTATGAGTGAGAATGTACCTCTGTGGACCCCCATTCTTCTGTGGTGGCAGGAGCAGAAGTTTAAATCTCCTGTTCTGTTACTCATCTGTAAGGGTTGTTTTTGAACCAGTCTCCTTTTACTGTACAGAGCTTGAAAGTCTCTGAATACTCTCAGGTCTCTCTTCCCTGGTGTGACTGATTACAGGCACTGTTAGTCATGCCCAGCTGCTTGACATGGGATCTGGAGACCTCAAGTTGGACAGTCTCAGGTCTCCTCAAGTTCCCATGTTTGTGCAAGGAGCCAAGATCTCTTCCTTGTCTTTGTAGCTAATACTAGTTTGCATATGTATGTATTTGGTCCATCCCCCTTAGATTTTTCTTCATTTCTTGTGTTGCTTTTATCAAAATACTTCACTCACGCATAAACAAAGTAATAAAATGCAAGAATGTCAGGGTAAAAATGGCCTTTACACATTTTCCATCATTAAAAGTTCTAATTTACTCCAAATTCTAAACAAAATTTAAATATGACCAGGATTTTAAAGTACAACATCTTACCTTTGATTTTAAGGCTGTGTTCTGACCAGCCAAGGCTGACTAGTAAACCATGGTTCAGTCCATACCCATGGCGGACATAGTACCAAGTTGTTGTCTTTCTTTGTTTATAGCATGTATATAGTTTTAGAATGCATTTTAATATTTCAGGTCAGGAAGCCACTAGAGATGATAAGAGCTAGCACTGGGCAGAGACTGCTTCTCCATCACTGGAGGTGCTTTCTGTAATGACAATAGGCACACGGTGTGGCTATTTCAAAGTATTCAGTTACTTATCTTCACATCAAGTCCATATTATCTCCAGTTCTACTTTCAATAAATTTCTAATTTTCTGTTCTCCAATAGATAAATTTGCATAATGACCCAACAATTATTGATGATAAGATTAAAAATTTATTTGACACAACTGTGTTTTTAATAACTACAGATTTACATGAACATAATTGACTTTAGCCATCTTTGTGAGTATCATGCAAAACCAGAGCTTTGCAACTGAGTTCATTCTCCTGGGACTTTCACAAAATCCAAAAGTTGAGAAGATCATATTTGTTATATTTTTGTTTGTGTACATTGCAACTGTTGGGGGCAACATGATAATTTCGGTGACCATCGTCTGCAGCCCTGCACTGCTGGGCTCCCCCATGTACTTCTTCTTGGCATTCTTGTCCTTCCTGGATGCGTGCTTCTCTTCTGTCATCACACCTAAGATGACCGTGGACTCTCTCTGTGAGAGGAAAATCATCTCCTTTGAGTGCTGCATGACACAACTCTTTGCTGAACATTTCTTTGCCGCAGTGGAAGTGATCGTCCTCACGGTCATGGCCTACGATCGATATGTGGCCATTTGCAAGCCCTTACACTACTCTTCCATCATGAACTGGGGGCTCTGTGGCTCGCTGATGGGGGTCGCCTGGGCAGGGGGCTTCCTGCACTCCATCATACAAATCATCTTCACTTTGCAGCTGCCCTTCTGTGGGCCCAATGTCATTGATCACTTCATGTGTGACTTGTTCCCATTGCTGGAGCTTGCCTGCACCGACACTCACATCTTTGGCCTTCTGGTGGTTGCCAACAGTGGGTCTATCTGCATCATAATCTTCTCCTTGTTGCTTGTTTCCTATGCGGTGATCTTGTTCTCCCTGAGAAGCTATAGTTCAGAAGGACGCCGTAAAGCCCTCTCGACCTGTGGATCTCACATTGCTGTAGTGGTTTTGTTCTTTGTCCCATGCATATTTGCATATGCATGACCTCCAATTGCCTTCTCATTTGACAAAATGATAGCAATATTTTATACCATCCTAACCCCCTTGTTGAATCCTCTGATTTATACATTCAGGAATAAGGACATGCAAAATGCCATCAAGAAAGTATGGAAGAGGGTTGGAGAGATGGCTTAGCTGTTGAGTGCTTGCCTGTGAAACCTAAAGACCCCAGTTGGAGGCAAGATTCCCCAGGACCCATCTTAGCCAGATGCACAAGGGGGTGCATGCATTGGGAGTTCATGTACAATGGCCAGAGGCCCTGGTGCACCCATTATCTCTCTCTCTGTGTGTCTGTCACTCTCAAATAAATAAATTTTAAAAATGAACAAAAATTTTATAAAAAATAAAGTATGGAAGAGATTAGTGGTGATTTCTGAGGAAAATAGCCATTACACTTTCAACAAATTTAAAGTTATAACTAAAGAAATATAGTTTGATAAAAATATCTTTGAGTTTTCTTTTGTATATAATGTAGTAATATACAGATCCAAAATTTTGAGCTGGCAACTCACAATATTATCCAGTGTATATTAAAGGACATTTAATATTTTGACTTTCTTTTTCTTATTATTAAGTAGAAACTTTGGACACATCATGTGTTCATACCATCATTCCCTTACTCTCTGCCCCTATTCTACTGAGGGCCCCCCTCAGTGGGATTACTGGTATTCACCAGGGGGTTGTGAGTTATGAGTTGTGAGAGCAGCAATCAGTCAATGTGGGGGAGGCAATGTGTGCCTTTCTTGAAAGATAGTCATTTAAGGAAGAATGGAAAGAGAATTTTTTAACCGATTACTTTCCATTCCCTCCATAATTTGCAAATCTTTGTAGAACGAAGTCATAATACATGATCAAGTAGGAACAGATGTTAAGTCAAGCTATTTGATGTAAGGAAAAACCTTATTTTACAAGATACTGATCTCAATGACTTATAAAAAAAATAGCTAGAACACAAGTAGACAGCTGATTATTGGCACAACCTCAGGTGTAGGTGTCCTTATATCACAAGAGGGCACTAGTTAGAATGGGCTCATTTCTGCCAGCTACATAATGTGAGTGTCATCATGTTTCTTTAGGCATGTAATCTGATTAGACAAATATTGTCTCTGGATGAAGTCCTATCATGAAAAGTGACCATTCGTTGTATAGCAGATTCCTCAGAATTAAATATTCTCTCCTGAAGAGTGGAAGGAAGCTCTGGGGATTCAGGAGCAAGTCTGAGACCTGCAACATAAATGTCACACAACGCCACAAGGTTATTTTAATTAGAAACAAACATTTTTTTACTCTAGTGAAGAGTAGGTAGAAAGTTCTGGAAACTTAGGAAGTCAAAACGTCTGGGAAAGGGATTCAAGATTCTACCCCCAGGCTATACATAAAGGGAAACCCATTGTTTGGAGATGAGGCTCTCCCATTGAGCTGCCTGTGAGGGGTGCAATGTGCTCCAGAGATGCAGCTTCCACGAGTCATGAGTCACTGTGGGCTTTCTGCAGATGCAGCAACATGAGACTGCTCATGGTGCAGCCACATTTGAGTCATCTATTGCTCCTTTAAACCACCCCTCACCCCAATCTATATGTAACCCTAATAAGTTCATTGGTTCACCAAAACTGGTTTTTGGCATCACCATCCTTTGGTCTGTCATTTATGCCCTAGCTGGGGAGAAAAGATTGTGTATGCATCACCCCTGGGAAAAGGTTTCCTACAATGCCATCCCAAGTACTCTGGTATGGTAGGGATTTGGGAAGATTTCATAAGAACTCATCAATGAGTACTTTTAATTCAAGTATAAACAAAGGGAACTCTTGAGTGACCACTATATGAACAGTACCAGACAAAATGTGTATATGTAAGTTTTATGCTAACACTAGTCACCTTATTGTAGTTAATGTAGTTAATTAAAGAAATTTCAAGCTGGGTGTGTTGACACATGCCTTTAATCCAAGCACTTGGGAGGCAGAGGTAGAGGGATATCCATGAGTTTGGGACCACCCTGAGACTACATAGTGAATTACAGGTCAGCCTGAACTAAAGTGAAACCCTACCTTAAAAAAAAGAAATTTCAATAGTATATTGTCAATGTAAAAAGTGGATTTTTTAAAAAATAGAGACATGACTATTATTATGTTATAATAATAATTATTATTGTTATTACACCAATTACCCTCTTGCCATAGAAATAGTAGCTAGGGTCATTAGAAAGAAACAAAGGAAAAAATAGGTTTTATAAATTGGTTACATTTCAAATTATTTGGCGATTTTCATTTCCTTGTGTTTGACTACTGAAATAAAACTAATCCTACTGGAATAATTATCAATAAAAGGATCCTCAACATTTTGCATGTCTTACATATTATTCTCTTAGTTAAGATTCATTAATTTCATTAGCCCTGTAGATTCTAGAATACATCAATTTTGTAGACAAATATTGCAATTTTATTTAGCATATCAATACTAACAAACTGTCGCTTAATTGTGCATTTGGGGTAAAATACTATCCACCTAGTTCCTGCATCTTCCATACTTCTTCCAAAGTAAAAGAGTGATTTTGTTAGTTTTTTTTTTTTTTCATAATGGACATGTTTTAAAATAAATTTTATTGATCTTTTGGGGATGTCCATGAGGGATTAGGATTATGACTTAAATTTTCCTGTGAGCCAAGTATGTGCATTTCATAAAATAAGAGCATAGGGATGCCCATTGCTTCCTCTCCTTGCTTAGCCATTATCTGGCTTCCTCACAATGGGCTTGTTTCTTATTATCTCTTCCCTTCCCTCAGTTGATAGGAGGCAGAATTTGAGTAGGCAGCTTTTGCTTCGCTAAGTGTAGAAATTGCCCTTGGACCTGTGGAAAAAGAATCTAGGTTATTACACTTAACTGCAGGTCAGAAATATCACAAAGACATGGCCCTTTCATATCTCTGCTCCATTAGAGAGTCTTTCCACTCCCTTCCTAGAGAATTACAAAATATCTCACCCAAGACTTCTGGCATCAGGGGTAAACTGGCTAAACCAGCCACCTACCCATGGGGATCATAAAAAACTTGTAAATCAACACCCAGAATTCAGTGTTGAGGTAGGCTTCTCAAAGCTCCTCTGGCCTCTCTGAGCTAGAACTGCACCTTGCATCCTTCTATTACGTCCTGGATTTAAGATCAAGGCCCTTCTCTTCTCCTTAAAACTTCAAGCTATGATAAAGTTTTTCTGAACCTTATCCTCTGGTCTGTGGATTTCATTCTTTAAATTCATAGGATAAAGATCCATGATTATCAGCGGATTGGAAAACAATGTCTCCAAAATTTCTGTATCACTTAAAATTCCTATATCACAGTGGTTCGTACTACTAGACAGTTTATTGCTAATGACTGGCTAGATAAATTACCATTGCTTGTCTGTACTATTATTCTCAGTTTACACAGAGCTGGGAATTGAACCTATGGCATTATACACGAACCTATGGCATTATGCTAGGCCAGCACTTTACCATCTGAACTACATTCTCAGCTCTATATGAAAGAACATGAAACGGACTAGAAATCTAACTAAACAAATGAAATGATTCAGATATATTATGTTACACGACATAAAAACATGTTTGCTTATAATCTTGCATGTTTTATATCACGATGGAAAAAAAGGTGAAGTACTTACAGTGACCTCCCAGGCTTGCCAGCCCATGTCATTTGACTCCCATGACTGCTTCCCCTCCCTCACTCCACTCCACTCATCTCCTCTCCACTCCTTCCCTCTCCTCTCCTCCCCTCTACTCCCTTCCTCTCCCTTCTCCTCCCTTCCCCTCCTCTCCTCTCCACATATTAACTTTTGAAATATCACTTGAACTTCTTCCTTCTGTTTATGTCATGACTCATTTAAAAGTAAAATGAAGCTCCCTGTCTTAGATTTTATGAAGCCCCAACTCCTGATTCATTTTCTGTTGTAGAGAATTCCTGTCACCCTCTTTACATATAATTTAAATACTTGTAGCTTTGTTTTTCTCCATCTTATGTGAACAATGTGATATGGAATGCTTGTTCTCACCCAGAGCAGCCTAGTATAGAATCTGAGTAAACTTGTGTTGCCTGAATAAAATTATGGTATAATATTACTGATATTGGCTTCCCAGATCTTTTTTTTTTAAATACTTTTATTTATTTATTTATTTGAGAGCGACAGACACAGAGAGAAAGACAGATAGAGGGAGAGAGAGAGAATGGGCGCGCCAGGGCTTCCAGCCTCTGCAAACGAACTCCAGACGAGTGCGCCCCCATGTGCATCTGGCTAAAGTGGGACCTGGAGAACCGAGCCTCGAACCAGGGTCCTTAGGCTTCACAGGCAAGCGCTTAACCACTAAGCCATCTCTCCAGCCCAAGGCTTCCCAGATCTTGATAACTTGTATTTCTACTTTGACAAAGTACAGAACAAAGTACTCAAATGAATTTTATGTTTAAGTTACATTCCCACACCTATATTAAAATATATAAATAAGAAATAAAGGTACTCTTGTCTATGAGTATTTCCATTCTATGTTCGTTTCCTATCTCTTGCCAAAATAAACTATGGTCTACTTTTTGAAAGTCATTATGATTTTCTCAGTAGGAACTTTTCTATTTCATTCTTAATTTTTTAATGATCCATTCAACATCCAATAGCATGTTGTTTAATTTCCAGGAGTTTATGATTTTCTGGTTATATCTCTGCCTATGTAGAATCAGTTAAGAGAGCACCTCCTCATTTTCCATTTTATGGAATAAATTGAATAACAGTGGTTTGAGTTCTTTTTAAAGGTCTATAAAATTCTCCAGTGTACCTGTCTGAACCTGGGCGAGTTTTGCCTGGGAGATTTCATTTTATTGCCTCTTCAATCATGTTGTTGGTTATAGGTTTAAATTATTAATCTTATCTTGATTTAACTTTGATAGATTGTATGCATCTAGAAAATCACCCATTAATTTTAGATTTTTTTTCCAACTTGGTAGAATATGTTTATACTTATTTCTTTTGAGGTAGTTTCTCACTGCAGTTCATGATGATTTGGAATTCACTATGTAGTCTCAGGGTGGCTTCAAACTCAAGATGATCTTCCTGGGATTAAGTGTATAGACCACCATGCCTGGCTACATATAGACTATGTTGTTGAAGTATGTCCTAAAGAGTCTTTCAATTTCATTGGCATCTTTAATAATGCATTCATTTTCATCTGTAATTTATTAGAGTAATTTAATAATTAAAATAGTATAATAATATTTCATTGATTTTTGTGCTAACTATAATTATTTGTTTCATCTAGTACTTTGGGGTTTGATTTGTTCTTGCTTTTCTTAGTATTTAAGGTACACCATTAAGTTACTTATTTGAGAGCTATCACTTTCCCTCTTTAGTGCTGTCTTCTTTTGCATGTGTTCTGTATGTTTTTCTATGTTCTACTTTCATTTTCATTCAGCTCCAGGATTTTTTTAATTTTTATGGTAGAGAGAGAGAGAGAGAGAGAGAGAGAGAGAATTGGTGTGCCAGGGCCTCGGCCACTGAAATAAAAATCCAGAAGCTTTTGCCACCTAGTGGGCATGTGTGACCTTGTGCTTGCCTCACTTCTGTGCATCTAGCTACCGTGGGATCTGGAGAGTTGAACATGGTCCTTAGCTTCACAGGCAAGCACCTTAATCCCTAAGCCATCTCTCCAGCCCTCTAGAAATGTTTTGATATTATAATTAATTTCTTTGATGATCCATTCAACAGTGAGTTGTCTAATCTCCAGGGATTTCCTGTAATTTTTCTTGCTATTCTTGTATTTCTCATAATATCTAGTGTTAATATATTGTGGTTATATAAAATACAGGGAATTATTTCAATTTTTGTTAGTTTCTTGAGACTTCCTTTGTGTTCTATTATGTGATCGATTTTAGAGAAAATTTCGTGGGATACTGAAAAAAACTGTTTATTCTGTAGTGTTTAGGTATAATGTTCTGTAAATATCTTTAAAGTCCATTTGCTTTATAGTTTCATTTATTTCAATGTTTTTCTACTTATTTTTTTGTCCATGATCTGTCTGTTAGTGAAAGTGGGATGTTGAAATTTCCCACTATATTGTAATTATCTCTGAATTTATATCTAGTAGATTTTTTTTTTATAAAATTAGGTGCAAATGCTTTTGGTGTATATATGGTAAGAATTATAATGTCCTCTTGGTGGATTGTTCCCTTGATAGTATGGACTTGCTTTCTTTTTCTCTTATTAATTTTTGTTTCCAGTCTATTTTGATAGATACTAGAATAGCAAAACTTTCTCTTTTTCTGGTTGTTTGCATTTCCTCAGAATTTTTCCATGACTATCTACTTTAACATTTAGGTGAGTTTCTTGATAACAGCAAAAAAAAGAATCCAACTTTTGGATGCACCTTATTCTTTTTTGTTTGTTTGTTTTTGATTGCTGAATTGAGTCCATTAATATTCAAAGCTATTATGGAAAAGTGTGAGTTAATTCCTGTCATGTTAATGCTTTTATGGTATTTGGTGGTTTCTTGCTAAATAATGCCTTTATCATTGATTATTTTTCTCACTCCTGCAGCCTCTTAAATGTATTTATACTTCTACTTGATGCATAGAATTCTGTCTGTTATCTTCTGTCGATCTGGCTTTGTAGTCACAAGCTCTTTTAGCTTGCTTTAATCATGGGAAGTTTTGTTTTTCTTTCTCCTAACATAAGAGATAATTTTGCTGAATGTTTTCAGTGAAAATGGTAATTGTTTGATTGGTCTGCCTTTACATGTGAATTGATATTTTTCTCTTGTAGCTTTCAGTGTCCTTTGTTTATTCTGTGAATTTAATGTTTTGACTATAATATTGACATGGGGAATTTTTTTGTGGTCCTGAATGATTCTTACATGAATGGGCCTCTATTTCTCTACATTTTGGGTGTTTTCTTCTATAATTTTATTAAAAGTACTTTCTATGCCACCAGCCTGAAATTCTTCTATGCCCATCATTCAAACATTTGGTCTTTTCCTGATGTTGCAAATATATATCATATTCACTTGTTTCCTCTTTCTGAACTTCTCACTGATGTCTATGACTACTACAATTCCTGTACCTTGTTTATTCTGTGGTATTCTGGCCTGATATTCTGTTTTCTGTTTGTTCATTCTATCAGTGAAGCTTTCCATGGAGTTTTTTGTTTGACTTATTTTATTTCTTCTTTCAGACTTCAATTCCTCTAAGTAGCTCTCCTGAGGATCCTCTGCTATGAGATTGGTAGTTCTTGAGAGAGATATATTGGTTGGGTTTTTCATGCTACCTATTTTTCCTTGAGGTTTTTCCCATTGAAATATATGTTGGTCAGGACTTCCTGGCACATCTAAATTATGTGAGTATTCACAATGTTACTTGCAGCTTTTCTGCACTGATCTGTTTTTTTCCATGTCTTAATGCTGGTTGGAGTTCAGTCATGGGGACAGCTGGTTCTGGATTCTGCAACGGCTGCTATGTGGTGGCTTGAGAGAGTAGGGAGGACATCAGGGAAAAGCCAGTACCTGAAATCACCAGAGACCACTTAGTGGGTAAAAGGGAGGAAGTGGAAGACGCTGTTACTTAATCTCACTAATGGCCACTTGGTGGCAGCACTGTAAAACAGAAAGTCTATTGGGGACAAGCTGGTATCTGAAACAAACAATGGCACTGGCGATAGTCCGGAAAGAACAGAGATGATGTGGCAGAAAAGCTGGTTTCTGAACCCAACAGGGGCCATACGCTGGCAGCCTGTAGAACAGTAAGGCTGGGGAGAAAAGATGGAACCTGACCTCACCAAACGTTGATTGGAAGCAACCCTAGTGGATAGAGAGCTGGTACCTACTAAGTTAATAGATGATCACCAGATGCCCAGGGGAACCAAGAGATGGGAGAGAAAACTGGTACCTAAACTCAGTAATAGCTCCTCAGTGACTCAGTTGCTGGTGAAGGAAAGGATACAGCCAATGAAGGAGAAAAGCTGGTACTGGAACTCAGCTATGGCAGATGGAAGGTTGTCCACAGGGAACAGAGAGAGTTTGGCCTATGGGACTATATCAGACAGCTTCAGTCGCTGGGATGAATTTCCAATCAAGGTACATTTGTGAAGGAAGGGATTTACCTGAAACTTACGGATTAGGGGGAGTTCCATAATGGAAAAAAATAAAAAAATAAAAAGCTACCACCAGAGCTAGAGAGATGGCTTAGCGGTTAAGCACTTGCCTGTGAAGCCTAAGGACCCTGGTTCGAGGCTCAATTACCCAGGACCCATGTTAGCCAGATGCACAAGGGGGCACACGCGTCTGGAGTTGTTTGCAGTGGCTGGAGAACCTGGAGCACCGCACCCATTCCCCCCCCCCCCCCCCGTCTGTTGCTCTCAAATAAATAAATGAATATAGAACCAAAAGAAGAAAAAAATAACCACCACCAAAAGCAAGAGTGAATAACTGGCGGCCAAACTTCAGGGAACCCAGGCAGAAATCATGCACTTTGCATATCTTAGGTTGGAATTCAGATTTGCCTCAGGGCTGGATCAAGCCACAGTAACACCTCCTCCAGCCAGGTGGCTATAGATCTAAATTTTAATCTTTGTATTTATCGGGGGACATCCATTCAAACTACCTTGGGGGATCTAATGCCTGAAGTTGCTGCATGCTGTTTTTCAACAGCCCAGGGAAGAGATGGTAGAAGAGAAAGGCTGGTAACAGAGCAGTAATGGCCATTGGCAGCAGATCATGGAACTGGAAAATTATAAATTTTTAATTCTATAATCCACTATACACCTTTGATATTTTGTTATATAATTATGTCCTATATTTTTCTATAAATGAAAATTTTTCTCATAAATATTGGCACTAGAGAATTGGAAAAGCATTTGATAATAGCTTCCAGTAATTATTTAAAATATATTTATTTTATGCTTTACAGATCCATGGTAACTTATTTTGATAAATTTTTTAAAAGAAAGTATGTAAATTGTGGGAATTTATTTAAAAACTAATTTTTAAACTTAAAAAGTGAAAAGTTGAAAGGAACCCAAATGAAAGTAAGTGGTAAAAGTCATATTACGAATTACAATATGGGTGGAAAATTGTCCCTACAAGCCACAGGTTATTAAATGAAAATGCCAGTGCCAGGGTAGACTAACTCCTTACAGACACAGTTTATGGGAGGAATGGGATATATATAAGGCTTACAGATCCTAGGGGACATTCCATCAATGGCAGAAGAAGATGGCTCTCATTCACATATCTAAGCAGAGAGAGACCACCACTAGCTCCACTAAAATCAAAAGCAAAACCAGCAGCCCAAGAACAAGGAACCCAAGCAGGGCTCACTCTGCACATATTAGGCTGGAATTCAGATTCACCCTCAGTGACACTGACCAACTCATATTGGAAGTCTGCCTGCTGGAGCAGAAGCTGCAAACTCAATTTTAATAACACCTTTGTCTACTAGGGTACATAGATTCAAACACCCACATTCCAACCCTGGCTGCTAGTAGACTCATGACCATATCACAATGCAAACTGCATGTACTTCAAAGGTCCCAAAGTCTTTGCTAATCCTAAGACTATCTCTTAATTTTAAGTCCTGTAACATCAAAGTTACATACTTCCAACATATTGGCACAGCATCAACATTTCCACTGCTGTAAGGCACAACAAAGACTGAACCAATGCAAAATCAATAACCATCAGAAAAACATCAAACATCTGCAATTCAAGTCTGAAATCTATAACCAGTAACAAGCCTCTGAATGTTCAAATTATGCCCCTCCAAATGGGCTTAACAACCAGGGAAAACTTCCATTCCAAGCCAATAGCACTCCATAGTAGCCCTTGCACAGTCTTTGTATATCCATAATATTTTCTGGTCTCCCTACAAACCACAGTCGGTCTTCCAGTTGCTTCACTAGTTTCTTTATCAGGGTCCACATGCCTTGGCTCACTAGCCACATCTCAGTAACAGTTTATGGAATCATGTGTACCTCATGACCCATTCCATACATTTTCCATGCTTCTTAACCCAATACCAGGTGTAGAGGGCACAGTCATAATATTGATTTGGGATAAAAATAAATTTTGGCCTTGAAGAGCAGGTTCATTCCTCTCAGTAATCTCCTTTCAAAAGAATTTATATTTCTACCATTCAGTCTTTCTCCAGACATCCTTTCCATTGTTTCATTGTAAAGTAGTGGGGTCATTTTCCTTAAGATTGGTAATATGTTTGAAAATAGCAGCTTTAGTAACCTAAAACTGATATCTGTGCCTATAAATTTTAAACTTGCTTGAATTTCTCCAATTTTAAGTCTTATATTACTCATTTCCATATCTTAAGGAAAGCACATTAGTCCATTACAAATTTAAGCTTAATCAGACTGTCTGATCATGGGCAGCAGAATGCAACCAGACCTTATTCCAGAATCTCAGTTCCAGAAAATCCTCTGCAGTCTTTCCTTCCCCTTTGGAGTTCATAAGCCAAGCCTCCAAATACAATTCTCTCTGCACTTAGCATGTTCAAACTCTCAGCAGAATAGTCCATAAAACTTGGCTTACTGCTCTGGAAGTAACATTAACTTGCAAGTACAAAGTCCATGTCCATTCCTCCAGAACAAAAGTTCCCAAAGACAAAAATCCACATGGAAAGATTCATCAGGCAGCCACATCCCACTGTTTATATCAATTTCTGTTATAATCACCTACATTCTGCTGGACAAGCTTTCAAATAGACAGTTTATGAATTCATATACATCCCCAGTAACATTCCACGAAAACACCAACACACCTCTACAAGCACAACATGGCAGGGATTAAATCAAATCTCACAGTCATCACTCTAAATATTAATGGCCTTAATTCACCCATCAAGAGACACAAGACAACAGGGTGGATCAAAAAATTAGACCCCTCGGGCTGGAGAGATGGCTTAGCGGTTAAGCGCTTGCCTGTGAAGTCTAAGGACCCCGGTTCGAGGCTCGGTTCCCCAGGTCCCACGTTAGCCAGATGCACAAGAGGGCGCACGCGTCTGGAGTTCGTTTGCAGAGGCTGGAAACCCTGGCGCGCCCATTTTCTCTCTCTCCCTCTATCTGTCTTTCTCTCTGTGTCTGTTGCTCTCAAATAAATAAATAAAAAATTTAAAAAAAAATTAGACCCCTCAATCTGCTGCCTTCAAGAAGCCCACCTTACCACTAAAGACAGAAACCTCCTCAGGCGGAAAGGGTGGAAAACAATATTCAATATTCCAAGCAAATGGGAATAAGAAACAAGCAGGTGTAGCTATATTAATATTGGATAAAACTGACTTCAAACCAAAAATAATCAAAAAAGACAAAGAAGGCTACTTCCTACTTATCAAGGGAACAATCATCAAGAGGATATTACAATCATAAATCTGTATGCACCAAACACAGGGGCACCACAGTTCATAAAACAAAACCTATTTGACAATAAAACAGAAATAACCACCAACACCATCATAGCTGGGGACTTCAACACACCATTATCAGTAATAGACTGGTCATCCAAACAGAAACTCAACAGGAAAGTAAGAGAGCTCAACAAAACGATAGAGCACTTAGACCTAACAGACATCTACAGAACAACAAAAATCCCACCAAGAATACCAACGGAAACTGGAAATTGAGCAGCACACTCTTAAACAATAAAGGGATAGTGGATGAAATAAAAAATGAAATTGCAAAATTCCTGGAATTGAATGACAGTGAGAGCACATCATACCAAAACTTCTGGGACACAATGAAGGCAGTCCTCAGGGGAAAATTCATAGCACTCAATGCCTTCATAAAAAAGACAGAAAGATGCCAAATCAATAGCCTAACCATCCACCTAAAGGCACTGGAAAAACAAGAAAAATCCAACCCAAAGAGCTCCAGAAGGAAAGAAATAATTAAAATCAGAGCAGAAATTAATGAATTGGAAACCAAGGAAACAATTCAGGCAATTGACAAAACAAAGAGCTGGATCTTTGAAAAAATAAACAAGATTGACAAACCTCTGGCCAATTTGATCAACCAAAAAAAGGAGAGACTCCAAATTAACAAAATTCAAAATGAAAAAGGAGAGATCACATTGTGGTCAGATAGAATGCAAGAAATTATTTCAGTTTTCCTGAATTTGTTAAGATTTGCTTTGTGTCCTAATATATGGTCTATTTTAGAGACGTTCCATGTGCTGCTGAAAAGAATGTATATTCTGCAGCCTTTGGATGAAATGTCCTGTATATATCGGTTAAGTCCATTCCTTCTATGACCTCATTTAGTCCAGTTGCTTCTCTGTTTATTTTTTCTCGGGATGACCTGTCAATTGATGAGAGTGGGGTGTTAAAGTCACCCACCACCACTGTGTTTGGTGTTATCTGTGACATTAGTTCTAATAGTGTTTGTTTGACGAATTTGGGAGCCCCCATGTTAGGTGCATATATGTTTAGGATTGTAATGTCCTCCTGTTGGAGTGTGCCCTTAATCAATATAAAGTGACCTTCCTTATCTTTCTTGACTAACGTTGGACTAAAGTCTACCTTGTCTGATATTAGGATAGCAACCCCTGCTTGTTTTCTAGGCCCATTTGCTTGAAACACCATCTTCCAACCTTTCACCCTAAGATAATGTCTATCCTTTGTAGAAAGGTGAGTTTCTTGGAGACAACAAATTGGAGGATCCTGCTTTTTAACCCAGTCTGCAAACCTATATCTTTTCGTTGGGGCATTGAGGCCGTTGATATTAAGAGATATTATTGAAAGGTGTTTATTTATGTTTGCCATTGTGTGTGTGTGTGTGTGTGTGTGTGTGTGTGTGTGTGTGTGTTTCCGGTTCTACATGTGCTCTCTTCATTTAACTAGTATTTGAGTATTGCATGTTTTTTCTAGGTTCCTTATATGTATGCTTTTCCTTTTCCTCAGCATGGAGGATTCTATCAAGTATTTTCTGGAGAGCTGGTTTTGTCTTCAAATACTCCTTTAAGCAGCTTTTGTCATGGAATGTCCTTATTTCTCCATCTATTTGATTGGATAACTTTGCAGGATAAAGTAACCTTGGTTGACAGTTGTTATCTTTCAGAACATGGAATATATCACTCCAAGCCCTTCTGGCTTTAAAAGTTTGTGTTGAATAATCTGCTGTAATCATGATGGGCTTGCTTTTGTAGGTAACTTGATTTTTCTCTCTAACTGCTTTCAATATTTTTTCTGTGGTGTGTGTGTTTGGTAGTTTGATTATAATATGGCAAGGAGAGGTTTTTTCCGAGTTTTGTCTGGCTGGGGTTCTAGAGGCTTCGTGTGTCTGCATTGGCACCTCTTTCCCAATTTGGGGGAAATTTTCTTCTATGATTTTGTTGAAGATGCCTACTATGCCTTTGGAGTAGATTTCTTCTCCTTCTACTATGCCCTGAATTCTTATACTGGATCTTTTCATGGTCTCCCAAATATCTTGAAATTCCCACTCATACTTTTCTATAAGTTTGTCTTTTTTTTGGACTGTATTAGATCTGCCACCTGGTCTTCTAGCTTAGATATTCTGTCCTCTCCCTCATCCATCCTACTGGTGAGATTTTCTACAGAGTTTTTTATTTCGTTAACTGTGTTCTTCATTGCTAGTAATTCTGACTGGTTTTTCTTTATTATTTCTATTTCCCTATTTATGTCTTGTATTGCCTTCTTTATTTCATTAAATTGGTGTCCTGCCTCTTCTTTGATTCCTTTGATTTCCTCTTTGATTTCTTCTTTGTTTCTTTTGATTGGTCCTTGACCTCTTTGAACATATTTATAATCATTATTTTGAACTCTTTGTCAGGCATTTCCTCTAACTCGTTCTCGCTGGAGGACATTTCTGATGCATTAATATTTTAGGTGGATTTATAACGTCTTGCTTTTTAATGTTTCTTGTGTTATAATGTATATATTTTTGCATCTTGGATTAAGTTAATGCTTGGATTTTCTAGCTAGCTGGGTATTCTTAGCTGTATCAGTTGATTTGATGTAATATATTTTCAGGGTAGGAGCTTAAGGTGTTAGGTGTGGCTCTGAAGACTCTCAGAGTATCTACAAAGATGTTCTTAGGGGTTGAGATTCCCTGCTATAGGAGTATTCAAGCAGGCTGAGTGGAATAAAATACAGGTAGAATCTAAAGTTTAACTAAACACTGTACACATTCAATCAACAACAGCCCTGAGTATGTATACAAGAGTAGTTATTATAATGACCAGATCCTCTATCAACAAAGAGGTTAAGATTTCTGGTCTGTTGAGGGATCCAAGTCAGCTTGCCACCAAGTGAGACCCTTCCCTGGTGCAATCCCAGTTACCTTGGATGATTTTGGTCTCAGTCAGGTTGCTGCCTGTGTCGTCAGGCTGCTGTTCTGGTTTCTGGAGCTGGGCACTGGATTTTCCTTTTTCTTTAAAAGGATAAACAAGATTGATAAACCCTTAGCAAATATGATCAAAAGAAAGAGAGAAGAGACACAAATTAATAAAATCAGAGATGAATAAGGTAACATCACAACAGATTCCAGAGAAATTCAAAAAATAATAGGGACATACTGTAAAAGCATATACTTCACAAAATATGAAAATCTGAAAGAAATAGATGATTTCCTTGATCTATATGACCTACCTAATTAAATCAAAATGAGATTAGTCACTTAAATAGACCTATAACAAACATGGACATCCGAACAGTTATCAATAATCTCCTAACTAAAAAAGCCCAGGCCCAGATGGATTCACTGCTGAATTTTACCAGACTTTTAAGGAAGAGCTAACATCATTGCTTCTTAAACTTTTCCAGGAATTGAAAAAGAAGGAATTCTACCAAACTCCTTCTATGAGGCCAGCATCACCCTGATACCAAAACCAGGCAAAGATAGAACAAAAAAAGAAAATTACAAACCAATCTATATAGATGAAAAAATTCTCAACAAAATATTGGCAAACAGAATATAAGAGTATATCAAAAAGATCATTCACCCTGACCAAGTAGGCTTTATCCCAGAGATGCAGGGATGGTTCAACATAAGCAAATCTATAACTGTAATACATTACATAAACGGGTTGAAGGACAAAAATCACATGATCATCTCATTAGATGCAGAGAAAACATTTGACAAAATCGAATATCCCTTCATGATAAAAGTCCTACAGAGACTGGGAATAGAAGGAACATATCTCAATATAATAAAGGCTATTTATGACAAGCCTACAGCCAACATATTACTAAATTCAGAAAAACTGTAAGCTTTTCCACAAAAATCAGGAACAAGACAAGGGTGTCCATTGTCCCCACTTTTATTTAATATAGTTCTGGAAGTCTTAGCCATAGCAATAAGGCAAGAGACACACATAAAAGGGATACAAATTGGAAATGAAGAGATCAAGTTATTATTATTTGCAGATGACATGATTCTATACATAAAGGACCCTAAAGACTCTACTAGCAAACTGTTAGAGCTGTTCAAAACCTACAGCAATGTAGCAGGATACAAAATAAATACACAGAAATCAGTAGCCATCATATATGCTAACAACAAACACACAGAGGATGAACTCAGAGAATCACTCCCATTCACAGTTGCATCAAAAAAAAATAAAGTACCTTGGAATAAACCTAACCAAGGAAGTAAAGAATCTCTACAATGAGAACTTTAAAACACTCAAGCGAGAAATTGCAGAAGACACTAGAAAGTGGAGAAACATCCCTTGTTCCTGGATGGGAAGAATCAATATTGTGAATATGGCAATCTTACCTAAAGCCATCTACACATTTAATGCAATCCCTATCAAAATTCCAAAGGCTTTCTTCAAGGAAATAGAAAAAAACAATCCAAAAATTCATTTGGAATCACAAAAAACCTCGAATATCTAAAATAATACTGAGCAACAAAAAAGAGGCTGGTGGTATCACCATACCTGATTTTAACCTATACTACAGAGCCATAGTAACAAAAACAGCATGGTGCTGGCACAAAAACAGACATGTAGATCAGTGGAACAGAATAGAGGATCCAGATGTAAGCCCAAGTAGCTATAGCCAACTGATATTCGATAAAAATGCCAAAAATACTCATTGGTAAGGAGACAGCCTCTTCAGCAAATGGTGTTGGGAAAACTGGATATATATCTGCAAAAGGGTGAAAATAGATTCTTCTCTCTTGCCATGCACAAGAATTAAGTCCAAATGGATTAAAGACCTTAACATCAGACCTGAAACTCTGAAACTGCTAGAGGAAAAAGTAGGGGAAACCCTTCAACATATGGATCTTGGCAAAGACTTTCTGAATACAACCCCAATTGCTCAGGTAATAAAACCACAGATTAATCACTGGGACCTCATGAAATTACAAAGATTTTGCACTGCAAAGTACACAGTGAATAAATCAAAGAGGCAAGCTACAGATTGGGAAAAAAATCTTTGCCAGCTATATATCTGATAGAGGATTAATATCTAGGATATACAAAGAACACAAAAAGTTAAATAATAAGGAATCAAACAAGCCAATCAAAAAATGGGCTATGGAGATAAATAGAGCATTCTCAAAGGAAGAAATATGAATGGCATATAAGCATCTAAAAAAATGTTCTATGTCACTAGTCATCCAGGAAATGCAGATTAAAACTACATTGAGATTCCATCTCACTCCTGTCAGATTGGCCACAATCATGAAAACAAATGATCATAAATTTTGGCGGGAATGTGGAAAAAAAGGAACCCTTCCACACTGTTGGTGGGAATGCAATCTGGTCCAGCCATTGTGGAAATCAGTTGGAGGTTCCTAAAACAGCTAAAGATTGATCTACGGTATGACCCAGCTATAGAACTCCTAGGCATATATCCAAAGGACTCATCTCATTTCCTTAGAAGTACATGCTCAACCATGTTTATTGCTGCTCAATTTATAATAGCTGGGAAATGGAATCAGCCTAGATGTCCCTCAACAGATGAGTGGATAATGAAGATGTGGCACATTTATACAATGGAGTTCTACTCAGCGGTAAAGAAAAATGAAATTATGAAATTTGCAGAAAAATGGATGGACCTGGAATGGATTATGCTAAGTGAGGTAACCCCGGTCAAGAAAGCCAAGCACCACATGTTCTCCCTCATATGTGGATACTAGCTACAGATGACTGGGCTTCTGTGTGAGAATGAAAATACTTAGTAGCAGAGGCCAGTAAGTTGAAAAGGAGACATAAAGGGAAGAAAAAAGAAGGGAGGAGGATACTTAATAGGTTGATATTGTACATATGTAATTACAATGATTGTAATGGGGAGGTAATATGATGGAGAATGGAATTTCAAATGGAAAAGTGTGGGAATGGGGAGGGAGGGAATTACCATGGGATATATTTTGTAATCATGGAAAATGTTAATAAACATTTAAAAAAAAGGAGAGATCAAAAGAGATATAAGTGAAATTGGGAGAATCATCGGGACTTATTTCAAAAACCTCTACTCCACAAAACTGGAAAATGTGGAGGAGATGGATAAATTCCTGGACGCATATCATCTACCAAAGCGAAACTCAGAGCAGATCAACCACCTCAATGAACCCATCACACTCATGGAGATTGAAAATATAATAAAAAAACCTCCCAAAATAGAAGAGTCCAGGGCCAGATGGATTCCAAGCCGAATTCTATCAAACCTTCATGGAAGAACTCAAACCAATCTTCCTAAAACTGTGCCACACAATTGAAGAACAGGGAAAGCTACCCAACTCCTTCTATGAAGCTAGTATCACCCTAATCCCAAAACCAGGCAGAGATGCCACAAGAAAAGAAAACTATCGGCCTATTTCCCTAATGAACATAGATGCAAAGATCCTCAACAAAATACTCGCAAACTGAATCCAACAACACATCAAAAGCATTATCCACTTTGACCAAGTGGGATTTATCCCAGGAACACAAGGGTGGTTCAACATACGAAAATCTGTCACTGTAATACACCACATAAACAAGCTTAAACATAAAAACCATATGATCATTTCCATAGATGCAGAAAAGGCCTTTGACAAGA
This sequence comes from Jaculus jaculus, assembly GCF_020740685.1. Taxonomy (NCBI): domain Eukaryota; kingdom Metazoa; phylum Chordata; class Mammalia; order Rodentia; family Dipodidae; genus Jaculus; species Jaculus jaculus. The sequence goes on along the minus strand of NC_059102.1, from coordinate 175,094,803 downwards.
TACAACATCACTTCATGATCAAAACATTGGAGAAAATTGGCATGGCCAGTTCACATCTTACCATAATAAAGGCAATATACAAAGCTCCAAAGGCCCAAATAATACTTAATGGAGCGAGACTGGAGGAATTCCCATTGAGAACAGGAAAAAGACAGGGATATCCTCTCTCACCTCTGCTTTTCAATATAGTTCTGGAAGTCCTAGGCCAAGCAATAAGGCAGGAGAAGGAAATAAAAGGGATACAATTTGGAAAGGAAGAAGTTAAGTTAGCTCTATTCGCTGATGACATGATTGTATATATAAGGGACCCAAGAGACTCCATCCCAAAAGTCCGCAAGGTTATTAACTCCTATAGCAAAGTAGCAGGATACAAAATCAATGCACAAAAATTGGTAGCATTTCTGTATGCAAATGACAAAGATACAGAAAAAGAAATAAGGGACATAGTCCCATTTTCAATAGCAACAAAAAAAATAAAATACCTTGGAATAATGTTAACCAAGGAAATAAAAGATGTATACAACGAAAATTTAAAAACTCTCAAAAAAGAAATTGAGGAGGACTTGAAAAGATGGAAAGACCTCCCATGCTCCTGGATAGGCAGATTTAACATTGTGAAGATAATCCTACCAACAGCAATGTATAGATTTAATGCAATTCCAAATAAAATCCCTAGTGTTCTTCACAGAGATAGAAAAATTGGTCTCAAAATTCATATGGGAATACAGAAGGCCTCGCATAACCAAACATATCCTCAGCAAAAGAAATACCTCTGGTGGCATCACCATACCTGATCTAAAGCTATACTACAAAGCCATAGTAATAAAAACAGCATGGTACTGGCATAAAAACAGGAGTATAGACCAATGGAATAGACTTGAGGACCCAGGTTTTGGGTCAAGCAACTATAGCTACTTGATATTCGACAAAGGCCTGAAAAATATAGGCTGGAAAAAAGATAGCATCTTCAACAAATGGTGCTGGACAAGCTGGATAACCACATACAGGAAACTAAAACTTGATCCACACATTTCACCATGCATTACACTCAAATCCAAATGGATCAAAGACCTCAACATAAGACCAGAAACTCAAATACTACTGGACAAAAATTTAGGATGTACTTTCCATGATATACAAATGGAAAAAGACTTCCTGAACAAAACCCCAAGTACCTCATGAACTTAAACAGTCACTCAACTAATGGGATCATATATAGCTGAAGAGTTTCTTACAGACAAGAATATAATAAGCAAAGCCAATAGAATGCCCACAGAATGGGAGAAAATATTTGTGGATTATCCAACTGATAGAGGCCTAATTTTTAGAATCTACAAAGAACTCAAAGGCTAAACAATAAGAAGGCAAATACCCCACTCACAAAATGGGGCACAGAATTGAACAGGAAGATCACAGAGGAAGATATACAAATGGCAAACACACACTTAAGAAAATGTTCATCATCCCTAATCATCAGAGAAATGCAAATTAAAACAACTATGAGATTCCACCTTACCCCAATAAGGATAGCCAACATCAAAAAATCAAATGAAAATAAATGCTGGCGAGGATATAGAGAAGCAGGAGCACTCATTCACTGTTGGTGGGAATGTAGGATGGTACAACCACTTTGGAAAGCAATATGGAGACTCCTGAAAAAGCTGATTATAGAGATACCAACAGACCCAGTTATACCATTACTGGGCATCTACCCTAAAACCTTCAAACCACAGGCCTGAGAGATTTGCTCAACCATGTTTGTAGTGGCTCAATTTGTAATAGCAAATAGCTGGAATCAACCCACATGTCCATCATTAGAAGAATGGATAACAAAGATGTGGTATATCTACACAATGGAATTCTATGCAGCAGTAAGAAAAAACGACACAAAGAAATTTGAGGAAAAATGGTTGAAGCTGGAACAGATCATTCTCAGTGAACTTACCCAATCACAGAAAAAAAAATCAACACATAGTCTCACTCATCTACAACACCTAACCTGAATCTACCCAAGATACCTTACATACCCAGCAATCACCTCATGGACTAGACAATAGGATAGATGGGAGGGAGGTGAGGGCATCAAGGGGTGGATAACATTAATCTGGACCCAAACGGCAATGGTACCATAAAATTCTTCTTCCTAAAAGACAGACCAAATGGCTGAACCTTCACTAGACCCTTACAGGAAACACCTGAACCACAAGACACTGGAGAGGGTAGGATCAAGACTAACCTAAATCTTCTACATCTTCCCTCCCTCCCTCTCCCACTCTCCCCTCTCTCTCTCTCTCCTCTCTAACTCTTGTATATTAGTTATGTTTTTCCTCATTTTCTTAGTGGGCACTGACCTGTAACCCCCACTACCAGCTTGGTGCTACCATCCACAATGAGCTTTTGATCAGAGAAACCTACAAGGTTTCCCAAAACAATGACTGACTTCTATCAGAGTACTTGATGACCCACCAAAGGCCAGTGGTAATATCCTATTGCTGAAGACTCCATACGCAGCTGACATTTAAAATGGAATGGCATGGCTGGAAGCCAGGAGAGAGTCAGTCTCCAGACAGTCAGCGTGTCTAGTGCCAGAATGTGCTGCATGGGCGACTGGGGGAAATGACCAATATCTGTCCAAGCAACTCATGGTCTAACCTAATTAGCAACAAATAACCTGATGTGAGGCCCACACAAGTGCAATGCTGGCACACAGCCATGGTGGGGAACCAACTGCTCTTGATTTGGCTAACTGATCCCCTCAGTGTTATGAGACCCATATCTGGAGCTGGGATACAAGTCAGAACCATATGCAAACATAAGCCCACTCTCCAATATCAAGCTACCATCAATCATGGGCTAAAAGAGGGTCTACACCTATTAAACTTTCTATCAAAAAAGTAAGTGTTCTCTCAATTTTCCAGGTGCTAACTTACTCTCCGTTGGAGAATCTGCTTCTCTTTTTCAGATAGATGCAGATCCTAAGGAGAGAGCTGCATCAACATACCTCAAAAGGGGCCCGAATGAAACTAAGGATAATTGGCAAAACAAGCCAGGGTGCCGTTTTGCTGATGAACCAGGTACCAACACAAAGGGGATGGAGACCAACACAGAGAAAAATCAACACCTACCAAATTAGAGAGCCAGAGCCTCAGAGACCAAAACTGAACCCAACATGGCTCAGGGAAATTTTGCGGAAGAGGGGCGGAAAGAATGTCAGAGTCACATGTCGGGTCATGATATGTAGAGACATTTATCGTACCAGTAACTTTAGCCTAACTCCACAATGCATGACCCATTTACATCAACAAGGAGGGTTCATTGGGAGGGGGTTGATCATCGATGAGTCTAAACAATGGTACCAAACTGCCTGTATTTGCTGAAAAGAAAACTAATAATAATAAAATAAAATGAAATAAAATAAAATAAAGAGACATGAAAGTAGCAGGAGCCATGTTGAAAAGAAAAAGGGAGTTAGCAGAGTGAGAAGGGGTGTTTTCTCTTCACAACTCTCATACCAAAGGCCTAGTGATGAGATTTTTAGTGATTATTTCTTACAGTTAATCCCAGCACATATCCATTCTCTAATTTTATAGTTCTTCAGTCTATCATTATTTATTATATTATATTATATCTTAATTTATAATTTCAATCTTACTATTCATTCAACGGTGTTCAAGGCTATTGCACCTTGAATATGTTGGCTTCTTGATACTGTTGTTCAATATAATCACATTATATATATTGATGATTTTAATGTACACAAAGTAATATTCCCTGTGCCACACCTCCCAGGGAAAGAAAGGCAAGGCATTAAGAGTTTGCTGGGTCTTTATGGGAGACCAATCTCTAATAGATCACCAGTGGGAGGATGCAGAGGGGAAAAAAGGGATTGATGATTCCCTCACTCATGGGTAGCCCACCAGTCCATCAGTGCTCCCCAAGAAGCTGCCATGCCCAGTCCCAGTTTTAAGCTACTCCCACACTTACTGTAGGAAAGGGCACCAAGGCCAGCATAGTTCCATTTGCCTCACTGTACAGGGTCAATAACCCTGTACCCCTGCCCATGCACGACCTTAGTCAGGCTCCGCATGCTGGCCCAGTCAAGCTCAGGCTCGATCAGTCCATCTGCCCATTACAGGCATGCAGCCCATCCACTAGTACAGGCTTAGCATGCTCTGCCCATTTGCCCATTACTGCTCCAGCCTCTAGCCTGTCTACATGAGAGCTCAGGCACATTCTACCTGCCCACATAAACTCGGACTCACTCTGCTTTCTTGCCCGCACTAGCTCAGACCCAAGCCCCCTTCTGCTGCACCAGCCACCTGTGGGTGGTACTCTGCATGCCAGCTCAGGCTGCTTCAGTTTCCCAGTGTCCCAAAACGTGCAAGTTTAGGTTTCTTCAGTGCTTGATGCTTTGGTGTCCCTACATAGGCAAACACAGTCTGCTTCAGCATCCCACCACATGACAGTTCAGGCTACTTTGGTGTTCTGCTGAGTAAGAGCTCAGACTGCTTCATAAATGGGCCTAAGGCTGATCCACCCAACCACATGTTAGCTCAGGACCACTCTGCCCACCTGCTTGCCTGCCTATTAGCTCAAGCCACCTCCCCCAAGAGGCACCATTTCTTCCATCCATCAAGACCACAGTCATACTCTTCCGGCCCATATACTGTGATGGGCAGACCACAGAGCAAAAGAAATAACATGAAAAAATCAAAGGCAAGTAAATCCAGTAAGATCACCCAGTCCTACAATGAACATCTCTAATCAAAACATAGAAGAATCATTAGGATCAAAACACCAAAATTAAGCTATGAGCACTGCAACCTTGACCAAGCTACCGGTAGAATTTGCAGAAAAGCAATAAAGGACCGATAATCCTGTGGAGGCTGCCATCAGTACAGTAGATCTAACAGATAAGAAAATGGAAGGAATCCAAAGACAGTTAAGAGATATGAAGGAGAGTAGGGAAAAAAAAGTGGACTTCAAAAATCAGCTGCCTATCCTAAATGAAGACATAAAGAAATGCAAGGAGGACTTCCAAGAAGCACCAAGAAAATCCAAAACTGATGTGAAAAGGGAGCTTGATAGAGGGACAGAAACTATAAATAGAAAAGGAGTAGAAAATGGAAACCTAATTAAACAAGTCCAAAACTCTCTAGAAGCTCTCAAGAATAGAGTCAGCCACGTGGAGGATAGAAATTCTGATCTGGAAGACAAGATGGAAGAAACAGTTCAAGAGTTCAAAAATTTCAGTAAGTTCAAGTTTCTGTGAACAGAACATGAGGGAATTGTGGGACACACTTAAATGTCCTAATATTAGGATCATTGGAATACCAGAAGGAGAAGAAATTCAGACCAAAGGCATGGAGAAGTTATTTAACAAAATAATTGAAGAAAACTTCCCCAGTCTCTGAAAAGAAAGGGCCAGCAAGATAAAAGAAGCTAACGGAATGCTAAAAAGACTGGAACAAAGGAGAAACTCTCCAAGACATATTGTCATTAAGACTCTAAACATTAACACCAAAGAGAAAATCCTAAAAGCAGCTAGGGAAAAACAATACACCACTTTCAAAGGTAACCCCATCATTATTATTTCAGATTTCTCAATGGAAAACCTGAAAGCTAGAAGGCCCTGGATTGAAACACTGCATAGTCTAAGAACCTATGGCTTCCAACCCAAACTACTCTACCCAGCAAAAGTATCCCTCATAATATATGGTGAAAGAAAAACGTTCCATGACAAAACTCAGCTTTACAATTATATGAACACAAAGCCAAACCTACAGAGAGTATTTCAGGAAATTCTCCACAGAGAAGAAACAAATAATCAACCCCAAGTGCCTACAAGAGGCAGATCACATTTACAAACTCAGAGTAGGCATAAAAAACTTCAAAGTCCATGAAAACACCAACCCACATATACCAACAAAATATGGCAGGGATTAAATCAAATCTCACAGTCATTACCCTAAATCCTTAATGGCCTTAATTCCCCCAATGTAATAGACTTGAGGACCCAGACATTGGGTCAAGCAACTATAGCTACTTGATATTTGACAAAGACCCGAACAATATAGGCTGGAAAAAAAAATAGCATCTTCAACAAATGGTGCTAGACAAACTGGATAACCATATGCAGGAAACTGAAACTTGATCCACACATTTCTCCATGCACTACAGTCAAGTCCAAATGGATCAAAGACCTCAATATAAGACCAGAATCTTTACTAGTACTGGAAGAAAATTTAGGAAGTATCTTCCATGATACAGAAATGGAAAAAGACTTCCTGAACAAAACCCTAGTACCTCACGAACTTAAACAGTCACTCAACCAATGGGATCTCATGAAGCTGCAAAGTTTCTTTACAGACAAGCATACAATAAGCAAAGCCAATAGATTACCCACAGAATGGGAGAAAATATTTGTGGGTTATCCAACAGACAGAGGCCTAATCTCTATAATCTACAAAGAACTCAAAAATCTTAACAGTAAAAGTCAAACACCCCACTCACAAAATGGGGCAAGGAGCTGAATAGGCAGTTCACAGAGGAAGAAATACAAATGGCAAACACACACTTAAGAAAATGTTCATCATCCCTAATCATCAGGGAAATGCAAATTAAAACAACTATGAGATTCCACCTTACCCCAATAAGGATAGCAAACATAAAAAATCAAATGAAAATAAATGCTGGCGATGACGTGGAAAGTAGGTACACTCATGCACAGTTGGTGGGGATGTAAGATGGTACAAAGTTTCCTAAAAGAAAGACAGATTTCTGTCTGAGTACTTGATGACCCACCAAAGGTTAGTGGTAAGACCCTACTGCTGAAGACGCTGTATGTAATCAACACATAAAATGGAATGGCATGACTGGAAGCTGGAAGAGAGTCAGTCCCCAGACAGCATGTCTAGTGTCAGAAGGTGCTACATGGGTGACTGGGGGAAAATGACCAATATCTGTCCAAGCAACTCATGGTCTAACCTACTTAGTAGCAAATTATCTGTTGTGATGCTCAGACAAGTGCAATAGTGGCACACAAAAAAGTAAGTGTTATCTCAATTTTCCGGGTGCTAACTTACTCTCCGTTGGAGAATCTGCTTCTCTTTTTCAGATAGATGTAGATCCTAAGAAGAGAGCCACCCCATCAAACCTCAAAAGTGCCCCTGCTGAAACTAAGAAAATTTGGCAAAATAAGCAAGGATGCAATTTTTCCTGGTGAACTGGATACCAGCACAAGGGTAAAGGAGATAAACACAGAGAAAAATCAACTCCTACCAAACCAGAGAGCCAGAGGCCCCCAACACCTCATCATTGAAGCAGACCAAAAATGAACCCAACATGGCTCAGGGAAATTTTTCAGGAGAAGGGGCAGAAAGAATGTCACAGCCACATGTTGGGTCATGATATGCAGAGACATTTATCCTACCCATAACTGAGGGCTAACTCCACAATGCATGACCCATATACTTCAACAAGGAGGGGCCAAAGGGAGGGTTTAAGTCACAGATGAGCCTCATAATGGTACCAAACTGAATGTATTTGCTGAATACAAAACTAATTAATGAAAAAAAAATTCTGTGAACAGAACATGAGGGAATTTTGGGATACCCTTAAACATTCTAATATCCGGATCATGGGAATACCAGAAAGGGAAGAAATTCAGACCAGAGACATGGAGAAATTATTTAGCAAAATAATTGAAGAAAAAACCTCCCACTCTCTCAACTGAAAGACCCATCAAGATACATGAAGCTAACAGAACTCCAAACAGACTGGACCAAAGGAGAAACCCTCAAAGACATATTGTCCTTAAGACTCTGAACACTGACACCAAAGAGAAAATCCTAAAATCCCTAGAAAAATAACACATCACTTTTAAAGGTAACCCCATCAGAATTATTTTAGATTTCTCAATGGAAACCCTAAATGTCAGAAGGGCCTGGAATGGAACACTGCAAAGTCAAAGAACCAATGGCTTCCAACCCAAACTACTTTAGCCAGCAAAAGTATCCCTCATAATAGATGGTGAAAGAAAAACTTTCCATAACAAAACTCAGCTTTATAATTATATGAAAGCAAAAGAAAACCTACAGAGTGTATTTCAGGAAATTCTCCACACAGAAGAATCAAATAATCAACCTCAAATGCCTACCAGAAACAGATCACAATAACCAAACTCAGAGATGGCACAAAAAACTTCTAAGTCCATTAAAACACCAAACCACATATACGAACACAATATGGCAGTGATCAAATCAAACCTCACACTCATTACCCTAAAAATTAATGGCCTTAATTCACCCATCAAGAGCCACAAGCTAACAGGTTGTATCTGAAAATTAGACCCCTCAATCTGTTGTCTTCAAGAAAACCGCCTCCCTACTAAAGGCAGACAGCACCTCAGGGTGAAACGGTGGAAAACAATATTCCAAGGAAATGGGAATATGAAACAAGCAGGCATAACTATATTAATATTGGATAAAATAGACTTCAAACCAAAAATAATCACAAAAGGGCTGGAGAGATGGCTTAGCGGTTAAGTGCTCGCCTGTGAAGCCTATGGACCCCGGTTCGAGGCTCGGTTCCCCAGGTCCCACATTAGCCATATGCACAAGGGGGTGCACGTGTCTGGAGTTCGTTTGCAGAGGCTGGAAGCCCTGGCGCACCCATTTTCTCTCTCTCCCTCTATCTGTCTTTCTCTCTGTGTCTGTTGCTCTCAAATAAATAAATAAATAATGAACAAAAATAATCATAAAAGACAAAGAAGGCCACTTGCTACTTATAAAGGGAATGAACCATCAAGATGATATCACAATCATAAATCTTTATGCACCAAGCACATGGGCACCACAGTTCATAAAAGAAAACCTACTTGACAATAAAACAGAAATAACCACCAATACCATCATAGTTTGGGACTTCAATACACTCTTATCAGTAATAGATCAGCCAAACAGAAACTCAAGAGGGAAGTAAGAGAGTTCAACAAAACTATAGATCACTTAGACCCAAAGGACATCTACATTCCATCCCAAATCCACAGACTACACATTCTTCTCAGCAGCCCATGGAACATTCTCTAAAATAGATCATATAAAGTATCACAAAGCCTGCCTCCATATATTTAGGAAGATTGACATAATTCCCTGCATGATATCAGATCACAATGCTATATTGCTAGAAATTAAGACCAAAAGACCCACCAAGAATCCCATTGGCTCTTGGAAGCTGAACAGCACACTTTTAAACAATAAATGAATAGTGGATGAAATAAAACGTGAAATTGGGAAATTTCTAGACATGAATGACTATGAGAACACATCATACCAAAACTTAAAGAAACAATGAAGGTAGTCTTCAGGGGAAAATTGATAGCACTAAATGCCTTCATAAGAAAGACAGAGAGATTCCCAAATCAATAACTTTACCATCCACCTAAAGGCACTGGAAAAGCAAGAAGAATTCAACCCAAAAAGCTCCAGATGGAAAGAAATGATTAGGATCAGAGCAGAAATTAATGAATTGTAAATTAAGAAAGCAATTAAGAAAATTGACAAGACATAGAGCTGGTTCTTTTGAAAAAATAAACAAGATTGACAAACCCCTGACCCATTTGATCAAGCCAAAAAAATAGACACAATTAAAATTAATAAAATCAGAAATGAAAAAGGTAAGACCACAGCAGACATAAGTGAAATTGGGAAAATTATCAGGACTTATTTCAAAAACCTCTACTCCACCAAACTGGATATTATGGAGGAAATGGAAAAACTCCTGGGCCCATACCATCTATCAAAACTAAACTCAGAACAGATTAATCTCCTTAACAAACCTAAAACACTCACTGAGATTGAAAAGTAATTTTAAAAATCCCCATATAGAAGAGTCCAGGACTAGATGACTTCTCAACTGAATTCTATCAAACCTTCCTGGAAGTACTCAAACCAATCTTTCTCAAACTTTGCCTCACAATTGTAGATCCATCTATGAAGCTAGTGTCACCCTAATTCCAAAACTAGGCACAGATGCCACAAGAAAAAAAAAAAAAACAACTACTGACCTATTTCCCTGATGAGCTTAGATGCAAAGATCCTGAACAAAATCCTCGCAACCTGAATCCAACAATGCATCAAAAGCATTACCCACCTTGATCAAGTGGGATTCATCCCAGAAATGCAAGGGTGTTTCAACATACATAAATCTGTCAATATAATACACCACATAAACAAGGTTAAACACAAAAACCACATGATAATTTAGATGCAGAAAAGGCCTTTGACAAAATATAACATCACTTCATGATCAAAACATTGGAGAGAATTGGCATGGTCTGTTTATATCTTAACATAATAAAGGCAATATACAAAGCCCCTAAGGCACAAATAATACTTAATGGAGATAGACTGGAGGAATTCCCATTGAGATCAGGAACAAGACAGGGGTGTCCACTCTCACCTCTGCTCTTCAATATAGTACTGAAAGTCCTAGTTCAAGCAATAAGAGAGGATAAAGAAGTAAAAGGGATACAATTTGGAAAGGAAGAAGTTAAGTTAGCTGTATTGGCTGACGACATGATTCTAACGTAAGAAACCCGAGAGACTCCACCCCAAAACTCTTGAAGGTAATAAACTCCTATAGCAAAGTAGCAGGATAAAACACAAAAATCAGTAGACTTTCTATGCAAATGTCAAAGATACAGAGAACGAAATAAAGGACATGGTCCCATTTTCAATAGCAACAACAACAAAAATACCCTGGAATAACATTAACCAAGGAAGTTAAAGATCTATACAATGAAAACATAAACTCTCAGAAAAGAAACTGAGGAGGACTTGAGAAATGTAAAGACCTCCCATGCTCCTGGATAAGAATTAACATTGTGAAGATGGCAATTCTACCAAAGGCAATTACAAATTTAATGTAATTCCAATTAAAATCCCAACACTGTTCTTCACAGAGATAGAAAAAATGATCTCAAAGTTTATATGGAAAGGCAGAAGACCTTGGATATTCAAGCATAACCTCAGCAAAAGAAATACTTCTGGAGGCATCACCATACCTGTTCTAAAGCTATATTACAAAGGCATAGTAATAAAAACAGCAAGGTACTGGCATAAAAACAGGAGTATAGAGCAATGAATAGAATTGAGGACCCAGACTTTGGGTCAAGCAACTACAGCTATTTGATATTTGACAAAGGCCCTAATAATATAGTCTGAAAAAAAGAGAGCATCTTCAACAAATGGTGCTGGACAAACTTGGTAGGAAATTGAAACTTGATCCACACATGTCGCCATGCACAATACTCAAGTCTAAATGGATCCAAGACCTCAGTATAAGACCAGAAACTCGACTACTACTGGAAGAAAATATAGGAAGAACTTTCCATGATATAGGAATGGAAAAAGACTTCCTGAAGAAAACCCTGGTAGCACAGGATCTTAAACAGTTACTCAACCAATGGGATCACATGAAACTGAAGAGCTTCTTCACAGACAAGCATACAATAAGCAAAACAAATGGATTATACACAGAATGGGAGAAAATATTTGCTGAATATCTAACTCACAGAGGCCTAATCTCTAGAATCTACAATGAACTAAAAAACCTAAACAATAAAAAGTCAAACAATCCACTCACAAAATGGGGCAAACAGCTGGACAGGCAGTTCATAGAGGAAGAAATACAAATGGAAAACACACACTTAACAAAATGTTCATCATCCTAATCATCACGGAAATGCAAATAAAAACTGCTGGGGGAGTACCAACTTGACTGTATTCAAGTTTACAGAGGAAGAAACACAACTGGACACCACACACTTACATCTTCAGTTACCAGGGAAATGCAAATTAAAACTGCTGGAGGAGTACCAACTTGACTATATTCACTGAGTACAAAACTAATTAATTAAAAAAATAATATTTCAAATATTCTGGTTCCTAATCTGACCAGTGACCAATTGCTTTTTTCCCATTGCATGTTGTTCTTTAATCTCTTGTAGTTACTTATGTACATCCATAGTCATATTCTAGGCCTTGCCATTATTTTATTTTACCGGTTTTAATTTTCAAACATATCTCCATTATTTTGTGCATATTCTACTAATTCCTGATGTTACCCACTTATCCCAACACAGCATGCAAACTGTTGTTACCAACTATTTTCCTGACCCCAGACATGATAAGCAATTGTGAATGATTTTGTCTGTTACTGAAATGTTTGGTATAAAAAAATTGAGCCATTTCATCCAACAATAGCTAGGTTCAACCACTGTTACCAATACATCAATTTTAGAAATAAGTAATGGTGAAAAGCAGAGAAAAGATATTTATTCAATATGGCCACATTGGGAAAATATATAAATAAAGAGAACCAATGACTGCAACCCTAATGCCTTCTTTTGGGTATTGAAATAAGCTTTTAAGTTTAGGAATTATTGGGGCAAAGAGCAAGAGGTATGCGTAATTAAACAGTCCTGGTCTAGGTGTGGTCTCTTTGATTATTATGCTAGCTCTAATCTGCAAGGTGGACAGTGAGTTGATCAGGAGATGGTTGGCAGGTAATGATTCTTTCTGCCACCTTGTGTATCTGGCTTACATGGGTATTGGGGAATCAAACCTGGGTCCTTAGTCTTCACAGGCAAGTGCCTTGACTGCAAAACTGTCTCTTCAGCCTGTGATACAGAAATTTTGGGCCTCCTGGCCAATGTACCATATACATCAACACACATAATTTGTGGTGTTCCCATATTCTTGTCTTGTGAATTAGATGAATAAAATCCACAGAACATAGGGTAAGAGTCAGAAAGATTTTATTATAGATTAAAGTTTTAGGAGGGAGATCTTTAGGAGAAGGGGAGCTTAAGCTCAGAATATAAGAGATGGAAGGAAGGCAGAACTCTTTCCTAGGAAGAAAAGGAGGGTTTGAGAATCCCACTGCAAGACTCATTTTTCTTTTCTTTTTTTTTTTTTTTTAATGAGCCCCATAGAAGGGTGGCTGGTTTAGCCAGTCTAATCCTTATATCAGGTATCTGGGTCATGACTTCTAGAAAATAGCAATCTTCTAATGATAGGAGACGAGACGGAAATTGGGTAGGCAGATTTTTTACATAATTAATTTATTTTTTATTAACAACTTCCATGATTGTAAATAATACCTCATGGTTATACCCTCCCTCCCCCCACTTTCCCCTTTGAAACTCCATTCTCCATCATATCCCCTCCCCATCTCAATCAGTCTCTTTTATTTTGATGTCATAATCTTTTACCTCATATTATGATGGTCTTGTGTAGGTAGTGTCAGGCGCTGTGAGGTCATAGATATCCAGGCCACTTTGTGTCTGGAGGAGCACATTGTAAGGAATCCTACCCTTCCTTTGGATCTTTCATTCTTTCCACCACCTCTTCCACAAAGGAACCTGAGCCTTGGAATGTGTGATAGAGATATTGCGATGCTGAGCACTCCTCTGTCACTTCTTCTCAGCACCATGATGCCTTCTGAGTCAGCCCAAGGTCACTGCCACCTGAAAAGAGAAGGTTCTCTACCAAAAGTGAGAATATCATTAATATATGTGTATGAACATTAAGAGGAGTGCTTACTGGGAAGTTTGATGAGCATAGTATATACATTTAGCCAGACAGCAGCAGACATTACACCCCTAGGGCTCATGGATACTCCTGTTGTAGGTTTTCAGTATCAGGGATGTATTCCCTCCCATGGAACAGGCCTCCAGTCACATTAGAGGGCAGTTGGTTTCCACCATGACAGATGTGCCACTATTTCCCCCATTGGCTCATTTGGATTGGCTGGCCAAATATAAGTCTTACAGGGTCCACTGTTGTGTATCTTCACTGGTGAGTTCACTCTTTCCCATTGAACTGCATGCAGAATGGTCCCTTCTAGCTTTCTGTCAGCTGGTCTACAAGGAGGAGGTTATCAACTCAGTTCCAGCAGGATTTCTCAGTGGTCTTGCTGCCCAAGTACGTGGAGTCTTCAGCAATATGGTCTTATCATCTATTCCTGGTGGGAAACTAAGGGTCTTGGAAATGGCCTGTAATGTTTGGCGGGGCAGGAGGTGGGGGCATCAGGGACTGCCCTGGCCAACAACTCACTGGAAGATATCCCATCCCTGCCACTGAAAACTTTATAGTAACAATCTACAGCTCCGGAGTGTTCCATTTGCTTATTTAAGAGATAGAGAAAGAGGCAAACACAGAGAGAGAGAATTGGTGTGAACTGCAAACAAACTCCAGATGTAGAGGTCCCTTTGTGCATCTGGTTTTCATGGCTTCTGGAGAATGGAACCTGGGTCCTATGGCTTTGCACACAAGCTCCTTAACTGCTAAGCCATTTCTCCAGCCCAACAAAAATGTCAGGTTTTTATCCAGCTTTTATTTCCCTTGAGGAACAAGGGAGAAGTCAATGATGCTTTTTAGACCCCCTAAAAAAAATTCTAAGTATATGTTTCATGTTCTGGATCCCAGTTATTCCTCCTCAAAATATCTTCAGCTCTTAGCACTTATTATTTCCTGGGGTTGATTTTTGCCCCATATTTGTGGTTCCTATTTTTCCACTTCTATTTGTTTTGTTACTTTCTTGGGAAGACATAGTAAACAAATATCTATTTATCTCAGATACAACAGCAGACTAAGGAAATGATTTCATCTATATCCCATTTGGTAAGCCAACTACCTTATAGGGCTTACTTACAATACAGAACTGAGGGGTTACTTACAAGAGGGTGGATGACTCAAAACTATTTGTATCCCTGGAAATTACTCTGGTAAACTCAGAAAAGCTGCATCAGTGGAGTCCAATCTTTAGCTAACTTTTCACAACTTCATACTTTAGTATTCCCCAAGACTATATGCAGCTAGTGGCCAGGTTGGTGTGTGCAGAATACCTGGTGAAGTTCCTGTGACCTCCCCCTCTTTTATGAGAGTGTTTAAAGTCCCATTACCATACATCTATCTACCCCTGTATTGTTTTGCCTAATTAACTGACATGCTATAGGCTACGTGTTCTGTAGGTCATCACAGTAACCTCTACTCTATGATACTGGTAGAGGAAGTCCCTTAATATAAATTTGTTTAACATTTATGTGAATTATTTCATGATTTATTAAGATAACCTCATCATTTAACATGTTATGCAATTTAATCATTTACTGAGATTACTGTGTATACGCTAGCACACATTTGGAAAGAGGGAGTGCAGGCAGGGAGACATTATTAGGCTTAGAGAGGTCACTGGAGGACCGATTGATTCCACCTCTGGTTTTCCCTGGATACATTAGAAAGGGACACATCATGATTACTCTTCCACTGGATTAAAAATGCTATATGAAAGGGAGGGAAACTGAAGCATCAGACCTTTTGTTGAAGGAAAGCTACTTCATGCTGGTCAAAAAAATAGAATTAAGTTTTACCTGTGACCCACAGTAGAGTCTTTGACATTCTAAAATACCCCAAACATAAGATTATGATTGCTTTACTTAAAGATAATCCAACTGAGCCTATATAATGAGACAATGTACCTTAAACCTGCAAAAGCCTCTATCTCAATGTCTCAATGCAGTTACATGCAGAATCTCACTGTCAAGTAAGCCGGTCCTGTTTTTCTGAGCTCTAACTCAGAAAGCATAACTTTTCTCTTTATTGATCTGTCTCTGCCTGTCTTCTCTCTCCTCTCCTCTCCTCTTCTCTCTCTTTCTCTCTCTCTCTCCTTCATCTGCTTTTCCTTCATGTATCTGCTTTTCTCTTTTTCTCTCTTTTTTCTATCTCTCTCTCTCCCTGTCTGTCTTTCCCTCTCTCCCTTGGCTGTCTCCTGGTTCCCCTACTCCTGCTGACCCCCTGCACACTGTTCTCGAATAGAACTGCTGCCGACCCCTGACTCTCTAGATTCTTACCCCTCCCCCTTACCCTTATGTCTAAAGACTCCCAAGTTATTTATAAACTCCTCATCTCCCAAAAATGTTTGGTCTCAGTCCTCCTATTTTCCCCTCTGACATAGGGTTTATTCAGTCCAGTTGTAGAGGTGATTTGTGGGATGAATCCCACTTGATCAAGGTGGATAATGCTCTTGATGTGTTGTTGGATTTGGTTTGTGAGGATTTTGTTCCGGATCTTTGCATCTAAGTTCATCAGGGAAACAGGCCGGTAGTTTTCTTTTCTTGTGGCATCTCTTCCTGGTTTTGGAATTTGAGTGACACTAGCTTCAAAGAAGGAGTTGGGGAGTTTTCCTTTATCTTCAGTTGTGTGGCACAGTTTGAGAAAAATTGGTTTGAATTCTTTCATGAAAGTTTGATAGAATTCACCCAAGAAGCCATCTGGTCCTGGACTCTTCTTTTGGGGGAGGTTTTTTTTTTTTATTACTTTTTCAATCTCAATGAGTGTGATTGGTTTGTTAAGGAGATTAATCTGCTCTGAGTTTCTGCTCTGAGTTTAGTTTTTCTAGATGATATGTGTCCAGGAATTTATCCATTTCCTCCATATTATCCAGTTTTGTGGAGTAGAGGTTTTTGAAATAAGTGCTAATGATTGTCTCAGTTTCACTTATGCCTCTTATGATCTCTCCTTTTTCATTTCAAATTTTGTTAATTTGAAGCATCTCTTTTCTTTGCTTGATCCAATTGGCCAGGTGTTGCAGTCCGGTTCACATTGCTGGTAGAAATCACCCAACCAAGAGTAGCTTCTGGGAAAAAGAGGTTTATTTTGGCTTACAAGCTCGAGGGGAAGCTTCACAATGGCAGGGGAAAACGATGGCATGAGCAAAAGGTGGACATCACCCTCTGGCCAACATAAGATGGACAACAGCAACAGGAGGGTGTGCCAAACACTGGCATGGGGAAACTGGCTATAAAGCCCATAAGCCCGCCCCCAACAAGACACTCCCTCCAGGAGGCATTAATTCCCAAATCTCCATCAGCTGAGAACCCAGCATTCAGAACAACTAGGTTTATGGGGGACACCTGAATCAAACCACCACACCAGGGGTTTGTCAATCTTGGTTACTTTTTCAAAGAACCAGCTCTTTGTTTTGTCTTGTCAATTTTCTTAATTGTTTTCTTAGTTTCCAATTCATTTTTTTTCTGCTCTCATCTTTTGAGGTAGAATTGGTGTGCCAGGGCCTCAGCCATTGAAATTGAACTACAGACTCTTGTGCCACCTAGTGGGCATGTGTGGCCTTGAGCTTGCCTCCCCTTTGTGATTCTGGCTAATATAGGAACTGGAAAGTTTAACATAGGTTCTTAGGCATTGCAGGAAAGCACCTTAGCCACTAAGTGATCTCTCCAGCCCTGGTCTCCACTTTTGAAAAGCTACTTTTCTCTTTCACTCTCAGTGTTAAAGACCAAGCATGTAGCCAAAATTTAATGAAGAATATACTCTTGGAGGTCAAAAGTAGTACTACAAGAGACTCTAGCGACACATAGGGACCTGTTGTTTCTTTAGTCTTGGAGTCATCTATTAGGATGAGTCAGAGCCTTGATGTTCAAATGGTCTTTACACTTCCTGGAGGCTGAAAGACCAATTTTTCTTTTGTAGATTTTGTAGACTGTACATCAACTTTTAAAGCCAAAACCTAGTTATTTGAAAAGTTGACAAACACATAGTAATATAGTATGAATAACACAGGAGTATACAGTTATCAAAACTTAACATTAAAACTACTTCACACAAAAGACCCTAAAAACTCTACTAGCCTTTAGAACTGATAAACACTTTTAGCAATGCAGCAGGATACAAAATAAATACACAGAAATCAGTAGCTTTCCCTATATTAACAACAAACAAGTAGAGGATGAAATGAGGGAATCTCAACAAACTAATAATAATGAAGTACATTGGAGTAAATTAAACCAAGGAAGTGAAGCATCTCTACAAGGAGAACTTGAAAACACTCAAGCAAGAAATTATACAAGGAAATGGAAAGACATCCTATGTTCTAGGATTGGAACAATCAATATTGTGAAAATGTCAATCTTACCAATATCAATCTACACATTTAATGCAATCCCCATTGAAACTCCAATGGCATTCTCCACAAAAGTAGAAAAAACAATCCTAAAATTCATTTGGAAGCACAAAACAAACTTTGAATAACCAAAACAATTTTGAGCAACAAAAATAAGGCTGGTGGTATCACCATACACAATTTTAAGCTATATGACAAAGACATAGTAATTAGTAATAAAAACAGCACAGTACTGGAACAAAGACACACACATAGATCAGTGGAACATAATAGAGGACTCAGATATTAATCCAGGCAGCTACAGCCATCTGATTTCTGACAAAAATGCCAAAAGTTTTCATTCATGAAATTACAAAGCTTTTGTACATCAAAGGACACTGTGGATAGAACAAAGAGAAAACCTTGAGAATGGGAGAAAATTTTTGCCAGCTATACATCTGACAGAGGATTAATATCCAGAATATACAAAAACCTCAAAAAAAAGAACAATAAGAAATCAAACAACCCAATTAAAATATGGGCTATGGAACTAAATAGAGAGTTCTCATCAGAAGAAATACAGATGGCATATAAAAATCTAAAAATGTGTTCTACATCCTTACCCATCTGATAAATGCAAATTAAAACGACCTTGAGATTCCATTTCTCTTCTGTCAGAATGGCTACCATCAAGAAAACAAAAGAAAATAAATGTTGGCCAGGATGCGAGAAAAGGGGAGCCCTTCTACACTGTTGGTGGGAATGTAATCTGGTACAGCCATTGTGGAAATCAGTGAGGAGGTTCTTGAGACAGCTAAAAATAGATTTACCATATGATCCAGGTATAGGACTCCTAGGCATATATCCTAATAATTCTTACTACCTTAGAGATTCTTGCACAATGATGTTTATTGCTGCTCTATTCACAATAGCTAGGAAATGGAGCCAACCTAGAAGCTCATCCTTAGATGAATGGATAATAAAGATTGGTACATTTACACAATTGAGTTCTATTCAGTGGCAAATAAAAATGAAATTATGAAATTTACAGGGAAATGGATGGATCTGGAAAGGATTATACTAAGTGAGGTAACCCAGGCCCAGAAACCCAAATGCTGCATGTTGTCTCTCATATGTGGATCATAGCTAGAAACGTATAGACTTGACTGTGAGCTGGAACCAAAAATCAGTATCACAGGCCCATAAGCTATAAAAAGTCTATAAAGGGGGGAGGAGCAGGAAGGCCTTAAGGGGATGGATGGTATTGCATATATCTAAGTAGAAGAACAGATTACAGGGAGGGGAAAGCCTACATGAGGTCAGGGGAAGAGATTGTGTAAAACAAGGGTGGGGGAGGGTCAAGCAAAATTCAAGATATTGTGAATAAGGCATATGAAAATCTACTTTCTTAAGTAATGACACATACAGAAGCCACCATAGATTGTTACTAGAAAATTTTCAGCGCCAGAAATAGGATACCTTCCAGCGAGTTGTTGGCCAGGGAGGTCTTTGTTGCCTCCAAAACATTACAGGCTATATTGTCAAGGCCCTTGGTTTCCATTGAGAAAGAGATGGTAATAACTTATTGCTGAAGATGTCACATGCCTGAGCAGCAAAGTCACTGAGAAATCAAGCTGGTGTTGAGCAGAAAACCTTCTCCCTGTAGCCCAGCCAACTGAAAGCTGGATAAAGCTGCACTCAGCTTTATGAGAGATAGAAATCATCAGCAGTGAAAACAGTGGACACTACCAGAGTGACTGAATGACTGCAATAGTGCCATGTCTGCTCTGGGGGAAACTAAATGCTCTCTACTTGCACTGAAAGTCTGCTCTATGGGAGGGAATATGCCTGATACTGAAAACCTAATCAAAGCCTAAGGCAGGGGTGTTCATGAGCCTTAGGGGTATAAAACCTGCTCTTGTCTGGATAAATGCATATAATACTCTCACCAAATTGCCCTGAAAGCAATATACTTAATGATCATGTTCATATATTAATCCTACTCTCACTTCTGGTTAGAAAAGCTTCTCTTTTCAAATGGTGATAACCACTGGGATGACACAAAAGACAACAAAGTGCTGAGAAGAAGGGATGGAGGAGTGTCCAGCACTGAAATATCTCACACCCTCCAAGGCTCAGGGTCCATTGCAGAAGAGGTGGTGGAAAGAATGTAAGAGCCAAAGGAAGTGTACCACTCCTTACATACAACTGTCTGGACAGAAATTGGCCTCAATATCCATGACTTTGCAGTGCCTAGCAATACCTGCACAAGATAGTCATAATAGGAGAAAAAGATGATGACATCAAATTAAAAGAGAGACTAATGGAGAGAGGCAGGGTATATGACAGAGACCATAGTTATGAAGGGGAAAGTGGGGGAGGGAAATACAATGGTTTTTTGTTTGTAAGTATAGAAGTTGTCAGTAATATTTAGCTGAGTCTATTCTTTTTTTTAAATTTTTTTATTTATTTATTTGAGAACGACAGACACAGAGAGAAAGACAGATAGAGGGAGAGAGAGAGAATGGGCGCGCCAGGGCTTCCAGCCTATGCAAACGAACTCCAGACGCATGCGCCCCCTTGTACATCTGGCTAACGTGGGACCTGGGGAACCGAGCCTCGAACCGGGGTCCTTAGGCTTCACAGGCAAGCACTTAACCGCTAAGCCATGTCTCCAGCCCATCTATTCTTGCTTAGATATACCAAGTATGTGCATCACTAAATGCCTACAAGGATCAATTTAAAGGAGTCTAGGATTGGCCAGGGGCAATATTGGCTTGAATGAATTTCTGGTCTACGATTCTCACAATAAACTTATAGGTATATTATCCAAAGTGAGACATTATTTTATCATTAATTATGTAAAATGGTTTATATACTTAATAAGTTATAAGTTCATTACAATATTATGTTCTGTTTTGGGAATATAATGATGATCCTACAGAGCAGTGGGAAGAACTTAATTCTGCTATTCCCTGTAGGAGAACTCAAGAGTGGGCACTTTTGAATAGTCACATGTGGAGTTCCTGGTATATTGTGTTTAAGATGTCTATAGGGCCAGTTCTTACCTAATGGGAGCCAAAGTGAATTCATTTGTATGGTTTGCAGTGAGCTTCCAAGTACAGAGAAAATAGATGTATACAGCAGGCTAGAGCCATCTCTAAGAAGGTCAGTAAAATTCACTTAAAAAAATTTTTTTTTGTTATTTTTGTTTATTTATTTGAGAGAGACAGAGAGGAACAGAAAGACGCAGATAGAGGGAGGGAGAGAGAATGGGCACGCGTGGGCCTCTAGCCACTGCAATGGAACTACAGACGCATGCGCCCCCTTGTGCATCTGGCTAACGTGGGTCCTGAGGAGTCGAGCCTCGAACCGGGGGCCTTAGGCTTCACAGGCAAGCCCTTAACCACTAAGCCATCTCTCCAGCCCAGTAAAATTCACTTTAACTATTATGTGTGATCTTTATATTTAGCAATGAATTAACCTTAATAAAATCTGTTAAGGGTATTGTTTACAATCATGGAAGTTTCAATGAAAATAAATTAATTTCAAAAGAAGATGTGATTACATATTTAAGCCTTCAAATTTATGTTTTGACAATGAAGAGTTTTGCAAACATTACAATATGATGTTCATGCCTTCGGATAAGAGTAATATTTAATTTTTCAGCCTTTCTAACTGGTGTCCTTGCACCTGGATAATTCAATCTTTTGCACAGAAAGGCACCTGTCATTTATTTCATTCCAGATGTACTTTCCCCTCAGATTTTTATATCTTTGAATCACAACCTTTCTCACAACCGAAAACTTATTTTTCCTCTCATTTTGGGTCTCAGAGACTGAGTGAGGACTCTACACT
Organism: Jaculus jaculus; assembly: GCF_020740685.1. Classification (NCBI taxonomy): domain Eukaryota; kingdom Metazoa; phylum Chordata; class Mammalia; order Rodentia; family Dipodidae; genus Jaculus; species Jaculus jaculus. Next base: position 175,072,984 of record NC_059102.1, on the reverse strand, counting down.
TACCTTCATTTTAGTTTTCATATTTGGTAAAGATATTTGGAACTGCCATTCCTTCCAAGTATCATGTAAAACCTTTCATGACCCACAGTGCTGAGAAAATTTCAGCTGTTCAGTAAGACAAATTTGTGGTTTAAAACAGTTTCACAGCTATATCTTAAGCAAATAAACAGCTTGAGTTATTTTTGCATACTGAAGAATATTTCCCAGAAAGCAAGTAATAATAATTGTAATGAAATTAACTACTCCAACTGTGCAGTTTCTCACATGCTCTGTAGATATGGAACTATCTCACCTTCACAGCAACTCTCCAAGGTAGGTTATGGTATTACTTATATTCCACATGTGAATATCAAGAGACTTGCTATATGTCTGACCACTAGTTGGCAGTTGATCTATGGTTTGAGATTATACTAAGGTCACTGAGTTAACCTACTTCTTATTCTGGCTGTGAATATTGGCATCTCACAGAACCTTAGTTTCTCTATTAAAATTATAGTTCATTGCCTTACCTAATTCTGAATTTTTCACTAAAAATTCTATCCTGTAACAATTCATACTTTACAGATGCTTACTGTTTTAAATTCTACTCTTTTAGTACCAAAATACAATGCTATACATAATGCATGACCACATCTATATTTACATTAAAACTCAGATAAGTTGCTAACAACATTGGGGCAATTTTCCTATTTATCACAATTATTCTTGATAAGGTTGTTTCAGTGTTTGAAGCAAAATAGTTATGAACTGTGACTAATATAAGCTATGTAGATTATAATATTCTGAAGCAATGAAGTAAATTAATGATTAACAAATAGAACCTGACAAAAATGAAAAAGGCATAGAAAAGAGACATGCATATAGAAAAACAGCAAAATCATCATTTCTACCTAAGAAATATGATAAATGTTTTCATATTAAAGTATCAATATTACTAAAGATGGCAAAAATTGATCAGAGAGAAATGGCTTCAGGAAAATGAATAAAAGATGGAAAATTTTGTACTATTATATGGATATGGTAAAGTACAATTTCATAAAAATAATTCATAGCTTAAAAGATGATTTTGGTATAAAATTAGATGATATCAGAAGGTAATGTTTTGCAAAAGCATTAAATTTTTTGAAAAGATATTGAACAACTCCATGTTTATACCTGAAAATGATTATAGACACATGTATAGGCAATGATATTTATAAATGCTTCTTTACATATGTGCATATGTACACATATATGTGAAATAAAGGCAAGTGTTTCTGGAAAGTAGGAGGCTTTATTCAAATAATTTAAAGAGGGAAGCTAATTTTCATCTCATATTTTTTCTTTTTTATTATTAACTTAATTTTTATTGACAACTTCTATACTTACAAACAATAAACCATATTTCTCTCCCCTCCTCCATTTTCCCCTTCATAATATCCATAATATCCCCTACCTCTTTCCATTAGTCTATCTTTGATTTTGTTGTCATCATCTTTTTCTCCTAGCATGAGGGTCTTGGGAAGGTATTCTTAGGCACTCCAAGGTCATGGATAGTGAGGCCAATTTCTGTCTGGGCAGTTCCATTGTAAGGAGTGGTACCCTTCCTTTGGCTCTCACATTCTTTCCTCCACCTCTTCTGCAATGGACCCTGAGTCTTAGAGGGTGTGCTACAGATGTTTCAGTGCTGAGCACTCCTCCATCACTTCTTCTCAGCATGATGTTGCCCTTGGGGTCATCCCAGTGATCACCGCAATCTGAAAAGAGAAGCTTCTCTGACCAGAAGTGAGAGTAGCATTAATAGATGAGTATGAGCATTAAGTGTAGTGCTTTGAGGGAAGTTTTGTGAGAATAATATATGCATTTAGCCAGAAAAGAACAGGCTTTATATCCATGAGGCACATAAACTCCCCTGCTGTAGGCTTTTGATTAGGTTTTTCAGTACCCTGAATGTAATCCCTCCCATGGAGCAGGCATCCAGTTCAAATAGTTGGCTTTTCCCACAGCAGACATGCCACTATTGCAGTTGTTCAGTCATTTGGCCTGTCTGACCAAACTTGAGGCTTCCAGTGTCCACTCTTTTCACCACTGATAACTTCTGTCTCCCATAGGGCTGCATGCAGTGCAGCTTTTTCCAGCCTTCAGCTGGCTGGTCTACAGGGAGAAGGTTCTTAGTTCAGCACCAGCTTGATTTCTCAGTGACCTTGCTGCCCAGGCATGTGAAGTCTTCAGCAATAGGGTCTTACCACTCTGTTACTCCTGGGAAACCAAGAGCCTTGGCAATAGCCTGTAATGTTTTGGAGGCAACCGGAACTTCCCTGGCCAACAACTCACTGGTAGGCATCCCATCCCTGACACTTAAAATTTTCTAGTAGCAATCTTTGGTTTCTGGATGTGCTGTTATCCAAATAAGTAGGCTTTCATTTGTCTTATTCAGAGTATCTTGAATTTTGACTAACCCTCCTCCCATCCTTCTCTTACTCAATTTCCTCCTCTAGCCTCATTTAGGCCATGCTATTCCCTGAAATCTGTTCTTCTACTTACATATATACAAGACCATCCCATAAAGTCCTTCCTTCTTCTCCCTCCATTATAGCCTTTTTCCAGCTTACTGGCCTCTGATACCAATTTTTTTTTTGTTCCATCTCACACATAAGTCTAAACATTTGTAGCTAGGAACCACATATGAGAGAGAACATGTGACATTTGGTTTACTGAGCCTGGGTTGTCTCACTTAGTATAATCCTTTCCAGATATATCTATTTCCCAGCAAGTTTCATAATTTCATTTTTCTTTTCCACTGAATAGACCTCTCCTGTGTAAATGTACCACATCTTTATTATCCATTCATCTGTTGAGGGACATCTAAGCTGGTTCCATTTCCTAGCTATTGTGAATAGAGCAGCAATAAACATAGTTGTGCAAATATCTCTAAGGTAGTGAGAAGAGTCATTAGGATACATGCCTAGGAGTCCTATACCTGGATCATATAGTAAATCTATTTTTAGCTGTCTCAAGAACCTCCACACTGATTTCCACAATAGCTGAACCAGACTACATTCCCACCAACAGTGTAGAAGAGTTCCCCTTTTTCCACATCATTGCCAACATTTATTGTAATTTGTTGTCTTTATTTAAATTTGTTTCTTTGCAAGGGGAGAGAGAGAGAGTGTGTGTGTGCAGAGACAGAGAAGAGAGACAGAGAGAGAATGGGCATGCCAGGGCCTGTAGCCACTGCAAACGAACTCCAGACTCATGTACCTCTTGTGCATCTGGCTTATATGGGAGTCAAACCTGGGTCACTTGGCTTTGCAGGCAAATGCTTTTACTGCTAAGCCATCTCTCTAGCCCAGTCATTTGTTTTCTTGATGGTAGCCATTCTGACAGGAGTGAGATAGATTGTCAAAGTAGTTTTAATTTGCACTTCCCTGATGGCTAATGATGTAGAACACTTTTTAGATGTTAATGTGACATCTGTATTTCTTCTGTTGAGAACTTACTATTTAGTTCCATATCCCATTTTTAAATTACGTTGTTTGATTTCTTATTGTTTTGTTTTTTAAGTTCTTTGTATATTCTGGATATTAATCCTTTGTCAGATGTGTAGGTGTCAAAGATTTTTTCTCCCATTCTGTAGGATGTCTCTTTGCTGTATTCACAGTGTCCTTTGATGTACAAAATCTTTGTGATTTCATGAGATCCCAGTGGTTGATTAGTGGTTTTATTTTCTGAGCAATTAGGATTATATTCAGAAAGTCATTATCTATGCTGATATGTTGAAGGGTTTCCCCTACATTTTCCTCTAGCAGTTTTAGAGTTTCGGGTATGATATTAAGGTCCCTGATCCATCTGTACTTAATTCTTGTGCATAGAGAAAGACAAAGAAGTATTTTCACCTTTGTATATATAGATATACAGTTATCCCAGAATCACTTGTTGAAGAGACTGTCTTTTCCCAATGAATATTTTTGGCTTTTTTTTTTTTTTTTTTGTCAAAAATCAGATGGCTGCAGCTGCCTGGATTAACAGCTGGGTCCTCTATTCTGTTCTGTTGGTCTATGTGTCTGTCTTTGTCCCAGTACCCTGCTATTTTTATTACTATGGCTTTGTAATATACCTTAAAATTGGGTATAGTGATACCAACAGCCTTATTTTTGTTGCTCAAAATTGTTTTGGACATTCAAGGTTTTTTTGTGCTTCCAAATGAGTTTTAGGATTTTTTCTATGTTTGTGAAGAATGCCATTGGAATTTTAATGGAGATTGCATTAAATGTGTAGCTTGCTTTTGGTAAAATTGACATTTTCACTATATTGATTCTTCCAATCCAAGAACATGGGAATTCAGGAAGCCCAGAGTCATACTGGAACTTCTTAGTTGGTTCCACCTGTACCTTTCAGCAGCTCCGTAGCTGATCTCCGATGTTCCCCCTTCAGGTTTCTTGACTTTTGAAGGAGGCTTATATGGTTGGAGACTCCCCTTGTTTGGTCTCTGGTGCTGCACCTCAGCGGGGGGGAAGGGGGGCGGATGGGGAATGGGGTGGCACCCTGCTGGTGTGGGATACTGAGGATCAGGTCTGAAATTGTGTCAGTGGGATTCTTGCTCCTTTCTGGTGGATCTTGGTCTCTCCTGCTTCTTCACTGTGGCTAATAAAAAGTCTACACACCTTCACTTTTCAGAAGCAATGTGTATTTTGCTGTGGCTTTGCTTAACTCCCTTGCTAGGATGATTTGGCATAGATCCTATGCCACCACCTTAACCTGAAGTCCTCACTAACACTCTTTTACTTTGAATATATCATTATGATCTTGTGTCATTCTGTTGTAACTATATAATGATTGATGGAGTTTAAAATCTCAAAATTAATTTTAATAACAACTAACAGTAATGGTACTTTATTGCACCTGGGACACAATATTACATTTGCAAATTATTCAAATTTATTTGTAATATTATTAACCACTGATAATTGAGAATAGTATAAATATTTTAATAACTGATTACAAATATACTTATAATATTTTTGCTATCATACTATCTTTTTGAATTTTATTTATTGGCACATTGTGGGGCATGCCATGATTTCTAGCTGCTATAAACAAATGCCCATTTGACTTTACATGGGTGGTTGGGAATTGAATCCAGGCTGTCAGGCTTTGCAAGCTAGCACCTTTAACCACTGAGCAATATCCCCACTTCCTGCCATAATATTAAATTTTTAATTAAACAATGGAAAATATGACAACGTAGGAATGATTATCATAATAATTATAAATCAAAAGCACAATATAAAATAGCATTGTATGATGATTTAAGTCATATAACTGAATATTCCATGGGTAAAATTTTATGTATAAACTATATGTACTAGGAATAAAATATTGTTTTGGAATTATGGGTTGTATTTTCAAATACTAATAATGTTTATAAATAACATTATTTTGGAGAATTTAGGATATATATGAAAACAGGGACATATGTGATAGAGCACTATATAGTCATATTAGAAATTTTTTTTTAGAAATTTTTGAAACTCTTGCATAGGTGTATAAAGTTGTAAAAACTAGTGAGTTTCTTTGTGACATTTTCATACATGGATGAATTGCACTTTGATCATAGTCTCACCCAATTACCATGTCTTTTCCTCCTCCCATCTCACTGGTATCCTTCTATGACCAGGGATGGTTCAGGCTTCTGTGACCTCTCCCTAGTCTGGGTCCTTCGTGTCAGACAGCTTAGGTTTGCTTTAACCCAGGGCCCTGCCTATGTCTGAAAGCTCCCCTTTGTTTTTATAATGGGGAGGTGTCATAATATAGAGTGAAATCCTTATAGTATATCGTATGCTCAGATAGGGCTAGTTGGTGCATGAGAATCTGACCTAGGCAATATTAGTTATTTGTTGTCTGAGAAATTTGATGAGGCAGGGGGCTGCAAGTAATAGGGTTCCTATAGCAAGGAAGGAACTAAGGAGGGGGACAGGCCAAGTGACTAAAGGGTCAGAAAGCCAGCTGATGGTATCCTCAGGTTTATAGCGGTCAAGCAGCTCCTTGTGGAGCTTTTGAGAGTTTTAATGTCTTGTTTAACAACATTTAATTTATTAACAAAAAACAACATTCTTCTCCCAACACCACACATGTCCCCCCATATTCAGCAGTAATGAGGTCTAAAGCTATACGGTTTTGAAGTACCATACCCACAAGAGATTTCAATTGTCTCTGGAGAGATTCAAGGTTGTAAGTAGTAAATATAATGGCCTGGTCAAGCTTGTCTTGGAAGTCTCCCACAAGGTGACTGGTCAGGGCAAAAGTGGCTCCTGCAGCACCAGAGGCACCAAGGGACAGTGTCAAGCTGAGTCCCACCTGCAGGGGGATGAAGATCTCTCTCTGTTGGCACAGGTGGAGCTGATAGGTGGCTTCATCCAAATAGAGATACACCTGTGGAACAATCAAGACTGGGGAACAATAAGTGGGAGAGGAAATATTTATACATGGGGTGGTTAGCCCTTCACAACATAGGAGAGAGAGTGTCTTGACACAAGTGGTCCTGGTTATATTTTTGGTCTCAGAGCTTACTTATATTCTTATATTTACTTACTTATAGTCTTAGATTTGAGAATAACCCTTTTGACATATAGAGTTATTATTATTATTATTATTATTATTATTATTATTATTATTATTGTAGAATTAGAACTATGAGGGGAAATGTCTTAATGTTTGTTTCCCCTCTTGGAAAGCTCTTGTTTTATTACTTAATAGGCCATTTATATATTTAAGGTATTTTTCGTCTTTGGTTATACATTTCTCTCTTAGTGTTTATGACCATGCAGACAGCCAAAAGTTAATTAAGGATTAATTTTAGAGGTCACTAATGGCTCTCCAAAGAGACTTTAGGGACCCAGGAGTAGCCCCATAGCTTACTAGTGTTTTCCATCTGTTAGGATGAATCAGGGCCATGCTGGCCAAGTAGTTTTCCTTTCTTTGGGAAGTCAGGAGGCCTGATTGCTCCTCAATTGTGACTCTCCTGTTCAGACTATACACCAATTTTGTTTGGGTATCCATATCCTCCCTGCTCAGGAAGACAGGTGACTTACAAGGAGGCCAGTGTAGAATGTCCCATCATCTCCAGTGGCCTCATGACTTGGGAGCACAGGCCAAAATATTGGTGCTTTTTTTCTCTGATGATTCCAGTTGCCTTTGGCTTCCACCTAGGTAATTAACACACTTAGAGAGAAAGTTACACCAGCCTGGATGTATGTAGTGGTAGTGGGTGACTTCAACACCCCACTCTCATCAATTGACAGGTCGTCATGGGAAAAGATAAACAGAGAGGCATATGGACTAAATGAGGTCATAGAATGAATGGACCTAACAGATATATACAGGACATTCCATCCAAATGCTGCAGAATATACATTCTTTTCAGCAGCACGTGGAAAATTCTCTAAAATAGACCACATATTAGGACACAAAGCAAGTCTTAACAAATACAGGAAAATTGAATAATTCCTTTCATTCTATTTGTCCACAATAGACTCAAACTACAAATCAATAGCAATAAAGGCTATAGAGCATACACAAAATCATGGAAACTAAACAATACACTAGTAAATGATGGATGGGTCAATGAAGAAATTAAGAAGGAAATAAAAAATTTTATAGACTCAAATGATAATGAGAACACAACATATCAAAATGTCTGGGACACAATGAAGGCAGTCCTAAGTAAATTTATAGCTTTAAGTGCCTATATTAAGAAATTAAAAAGGTCACAAGTAAATGAACTAATGCTTCACCTTAAAGCCTTGGAAAAAGAAGAACAAGGCAAATCAAAAATCAGTAGATGGGAAGAAATAATAAAGATTAGGGCAGAAATTAATGAGATAGAAACAAAAAAAAATCCAAAGAATTAATGAAACAAAGAATTAATTCTTTGTCAGGATAAACAAGATTGATAATCCCTTAGGAAACCAGACCTTCAAGGAAGAGCTAACACCATTGCTTATTAAGCTTTTCCAGGAAATAGAAAAAGAAGGAATTCTACCAAACTCCTTCTATGAGGCCAGCATCACCCTGATAACAAAACCAGGCAAAGATAGAACAAAAAAGATCCAGTTGTTCAGGTAATAACACCACAGATTAATCACTGGGACCTCATTTTGATCAGTGCATATTTCTATAACTAAACACAAATGTTATTCTATAATAAACATGCTGACCTAAACAATGCATGTTTTCCTCTTGGGCTGAGTTTGCCTTTTCCCAGAAGACAGCTCAACTGTCCTTCAATTCTTCAGAGACATTATTCCTTCCCAGCATGCAGAGTGTTCTCTCCCTGTGAATACAGGGAAATGAAGGCATCTTCAAATAGGAATATGGGAAAACAGGAGAGACTAAACAAAGAAGATATTCTAATTGTTTGGGGACATGGACATTCCAGAAACATGTGGGTATGTAAACAGCACACTTAATTGTGTCTTGGAAAATCATCCTGATAGGAAATTTCCAATTTCATGTGTGGTTTCATAAAATCTCTAACAAATCTGTAAATTCTTATTACAAATCAAGAAGAAAACTTTACTTTCTTCAGTTTTTTACTCAGACCATATTTGAAACCATAGTTGTGGGCACTGGAGATATATCTGGCTTGCCAGTAATGTTACTTCTCTTGGAGATGCGAAGGAATAGTTAAAGACAACCTGGGAGAGAATTGTCACTAGGATTTTCAAAGAATTGGGAACACAGTGAGATTTATAATTCCTATTGTTGAATTTTCAGAGGGGATAAAATTGTGATGCATTTCTGAAAAGTATGAGTGTCTCTTACTATGCATGGGCCCTTCAACAACCATGTATACTTGAACTAACTATGTCATCTTTCTTGACATTACATGTCTCATCTTTAATGGGAATGGTATTATCTAGATTGATGACAGAAGTAGATAAAATAATATACATGGAGCCCATAGAATAATGCCTGATACATAGTAAGTGCCCAGTGAGAAACAGTAGGCATTTAAAAACTGTCAAGCCTTTGAAGTGGAGCAGGCTGATTAGTTGGGCATGTTCCTTCATGTCTGATGAAATTAAAACTGTGTTATGATTTTAATCCTCAAGTTAAGTACAAACAACTGACAAACACAGTAAGCACATAGTGGATGCCAGATCTCCAAGAGTATTTCATTTGTTTCTCTTTACAGTTAGGTTTCATCCTGTAATACTTTTTCATCCCTTTTTTTTAAAAAAAAATTTAAGCAGTAGACTTTTGAGAGAATTCACAGATTACTGATGTGTAATAATATCATGCTGAACTGTTTATAGCTATTGACATATGACAAGAGTTTACTATTCTACAGCTCTCACACTGAGAAACCGTGTACAAAAGGCCATGCAAGGTAAGGAGTGACAGGATTCAGAGTGGAGTCCACCGATTTAACTACACCCATTTTTCCCTAATTGTGTTTGACATTGTGGAGGCACTCAGTTCCTGCCTCAGAATACTTGGAAAGTAGAAAAGCCTGAAGTTTTGGACAATGTATGGCTAGATGTCACTGCAGGCTGTCTCCCTTCAAATGAGCTAAATTCCCAAAGACAGCTGGAGAGGAGCTTCAGACACCCTCTAGGAGGTGTGCCAGTTGGGGCAGAGGAAGAGTGTCTTGCCATTTTAGAAAGAGTACAAAACATTTAGCAAAATCAGCATAGAATGACTGATGGGAGATAAAAGATACTGAATTTGGGAGAGAATGTATTTCCCAGATGGTCACAAAAGGGAAAATGCTTAACTAAAAAGTAAGTAGATGAGGAATAAATGTCTTATTTGTTAATAGTAATTCTGAATGAAAAATATAGTGGATGTGTTAAGTAATTTATCAGAAAGGTAGATAGATAGATAGATAGATAGATAGATAGATAGATAGATAGATAGATAGATAGATGATAGATAGATAGATGATAGATAGATAGATAGATAGATAGATAGATAGATAGATAGATAGATGGATGATAGATACATAGATAGATATTTTACATACCTCTTAGCTATCCATAATGAGTTACTTACTAAAATGTATGTAGATGTAATTAATATGCACAGCGTGCATGTAAGTAAACATGAACTTAACTGCTTGACGGAGTCACAAAATTCTACTAATCATGACACCATGACCTCTAATCCATTAATATGTGTGTCTAAAAGATGAAACAAAAGAAAATGAGAAGTTATAATTTTAGTTTTATTTTATGTGTAATATATTGTAAGAAATATTAAAATTCTCATAACTAGTGCTTTATTGATAACATGCAATATTGAGCCTTATTTATTGGAAAATTTTCCCATTATTGATTACTAAACTATCAATCTCCTTACTGGTGAGTAAGATTTACCATCTTCCATGGCAATGATTCCATATTTTATTTCATGTTTAGGACAAGTATAAAAGATACAAACATTTATTATTCTAGAATTATTTACTGAGTTGTAATTAAAAGGGCATGACTTCTAAAGAACATACATCATTTTTCTGCTAATTGGATTTTACTTCTATTTGTGAATATAGATATTTAAACATAATGCAGGCATTGCATTTTCTTCCTTTTTGATGTACATTTTGAATACATGTTCATAACTGTCATATTAAACCCTTGTAGGTCTTGGAGCTTGCCTATTGGTACCGTCTCTGATTTATAGTAGTCGAGATGGAAATACAATGGTTTGTCCCTTGACACATGGCTACTGGATGATGAAAATGGCATTGTGAACCTTTCAAGAGCAGAAACTGATAACTAATTTTTTTATTTAGGATTTGTTGATTAAGGGAAAACATAGATATTATAGAAATACCCCTTTGTATTATTTACTTGGTTTTTTTCATATTGTTTTTACCATAAATTTCCTTAAGTACCTCTTTCAGGTAAGATGGAAATTAACATGGATACATCACTCATCACTAAAGTCTATATCTTTTAAAATATATTTTATTTATTTATTTGAAAGACAGAAATAAGTAGAAAGAATTGGTGCAACAGGACCTCCTGCCACTGCAAACAAATTACAGAATCTGGTGTCACTTTGTGCATCTGGCTTTATGTGTGTAATGGGGAATTGAACCTGGACCATCAGGCTTTGCAAGAATGGGCCTTTAATGCTGAGCCAACTCTTCAGCCCTAAAGTCCATATCTTATGTGTATTTAACTATTTTATCTACTGCTGTTCATTTGTTTATCTAAAATTTAACCTGTGATAGTGAAAGTAAATTTTATTAGTACAGTTACATCTAAAAATGGAACATCATAAACTGTGTAATTATAAACTGTGAGTATACTAATATTTTTATTGCCAATGTTTGTATTAATTTTAAAAATCACTTATTTGAACAAAAGATTTGTCTAGTTTGCACTTTAACTAAAAATTCAAAAATTTTAAATGGTATTTCTGTTAGAATCCTTTCAAGTAAGAAGAGCAGAAGCAATTTTTCTTTGTTAGATAGCATAAAACTTTATCTTCCTTTCATTCTCTGCTAAATGGATTTCATTCATTTTCATATATACATGTATGTACATATATATTTGTGTGTGTGTGTGTGTGTGTGTGTGTGTAGTTTCTTAACCATGATTGACAATAGAAAAAATTATATGTTTCACCACATAGGAAATTCAGTAGCACATTTTTCTCCCTTTTGTTTTGGTATAGAAGAGATTGAGCAAAAATGTCCTGTCTTCTCTGTGGGGCTTGCTCTCCCCACTCTCGCCAGAGGTTTTGCCTGCATCCTTGATCCCCTGTTGTGAACTGATCTGAGTCTCTTCAGATCTCCTCTGAGGGACATTTCTGTCAAATGCATTTAGAGAAGTGGGACCTGAGGGTTTAGATTTTTTCAGAACTTTATGTAACCTGCTCTATGTCACAGAACAAGTAAGAGCCTGGTTCAGGTCTGCTGAGTCTGGAGCTCACACTCAGATTGCTGGATTCTCTTTCCTGCTTCAGCCTAGGGCAAGCTGACCAGCTCCGAGTCATCTATGGATGCTGTTTTCCCTATATAAACAATTATGAACTATTACTATGGTCATTTAGACTTAGTTTTTTTTATTTTTATTTTTTATTTATTTGAGAGCAACAGACAGAGAAGAGGGAGAGAGAGAGAGAGAGAGAGAGAATGGGTGTGCCAGGGCCTCCAGCCACTGCAAATGAATTCCAGACGCATGTGCCCCCTTGTGCATCTGGCTAATGTGGGTCCTGGGGAATTGAACCGGGGTCCTTAGGCTTCACAGGCAAGTGCTTAACTGCTAAGCCATCTCTCCAGCCCTAGACTTAGTTTTATACTCTTGTTTTCTTGGTGATGGTGTGTGTGTGTGTGTATGTGTGTGTGTGTGTGTGCATGCATGTACACGCGAGCAGAATCTGGGAAGGAATGAAAAATGGGAATGGGTATTCCTGAGGAAGCAGCAGATAAACTACTGTACACATTGGATGTTTGTTATTATAATTACTATATTAAATGTTATATGTTAATTGCAATGGAAATTCATAAGATACGATTATTTTTCAAAGGTAAGATTTTTGCTGCACACACACACACACACACACACACACACACACACTTTTTATTTTTTACATAGGTTATAGTCTCGTATCCTTTCAAACCTGATCTCTATTGCCCTGAGGGTCATCCTTAGTAGGGTCTTTGGCATTCACTGTGGGGTAATTAGGCCTTCTGGTGGGATTATTTTTGCATTACAAGTATCATAAACCTTTTATTAACTTAAAAACATATGTACATAAATACACAAAAAAATCACGCATATATGCTCTATGATACCTGTTGGACATGTAAGGAAACTTACGTGCAGCTGTGTACACCAGTAGACATGCATTAAAAAGTTCTCTGTGGGAAAGCTACCTGGAATTCTCTCGAGCACATAATAAGCACATTTGGTAATGGCACAATTATCGTCAGCAACAATAGTTTAAGTTTAATTTTATATTTGTCATAATCCTAGGAGATGAAGAAATATAATAAATGTGGAAATTTCTGCTTTACAATAAAGCAATACATATTTAAAATGTATGTATCTTCAGATGTTACACATGAACAGGCAAAGTAATGCTGTATGAATTTTTAGAAAATGATAAATAAATTTAGAGACTTTGACTGATATCCAATATACTTTACCTCTTCCTTTACTATATAGTTATTGGGAAGTGGCATATGTAGGTGATTAGCCCAAAGACTCCCAATTTTCATCATTTATTATTTCTTTTTTGTTGTTGCTAAGCTTATTTAGAGATAAGTCACAAATTGTGGGGTTCATTTAAGGGAGACTGAGTTCTAGGAAGAAAAGCTAGAAGAGTCATAAACAAGTGGGAAGTAGGAAACATTCTCTCGTGTGGAAACACTGCATATTTTATAAGGTACATTTAAGAGAAATTGAGGTTTTGGGGTTTTTTTGAGGGAAAAACTGGTGTAGAGCCACAAGTATGTGGAAAGTAGAATCTAGGAGCTTCTGTAGGGAGACTTAGGAAAAACCCTCATGGCATCTGCCAGGTATTTCTCCATGTAGGGAAGTTAAGAAAAGGAAAGATGATGAGATTCAAGGGAAAATGAGAGGGCTGGCTGGGCGTGGTGGTGCACGCCTTTATCCTAGCACTTGGGAAACAGAGGTAAGAGGATGGCAGTGAGTTCTAGGCCAGCCTGAGACTTCATAGTAAATTCCAAGTCAGAGACCCTACCTTAAAAAACAAAACAAAGAGAAAAAGAGAGAGAGAGAACAGATGTCAAAGCAGAGACTAAGAAATTAAAAGTGAGCAATGAAGAGACTTATACCCACTATGACATCAAGTTTAAGATAACTACAGAGATAGGAGGCCTAGAATTGGCGAGAACACCCAGGTGGTAGATCTGGAGTGTAAGGAAAATATGTACATGGTAGATTTGGAAACCAGAGGAAAATCTTGCATGTAATCAAAGTGAGGAGTTACCCCAAACTATAAAGCAAAGGCAAGCAGAAAAGTACCTCCAGACCAAGAAATAGTTTTATGCTCTCCCCTGCACCCTGCCAGGGTGGGTGAAGGGGAAGCCAGACTCACATATGTCACTATGCCCTTATGAAGAGAGGTAAAGCTGAATAGCAGAGAAAAAAAAAAAAACAGAACAAAACAAAATAAAACATCCCCAAAAAAACACAGAACTGAGCAGAGGTGAGCTGAGCACAGCTAGGAAGAGTCCTATTTCTTTTGTTAAGATGTCAAATTCAAAATAGAACAAAGGGACTAGAATCTATAAGATTTACAGGTGGAAGAAGATGTTTGAAAAACCATCTTTGTTCTGAAGTATTTTATGAAAAAAAAAAAAAAGCAAAAAACCCAAAAACCCTCTCTACCCTTTTTTCAGTTGACCCAATGGAAGGACTCTGGTATGTGGGGAAAAGTTCATGTTTCACATCAACAATAGGTTCAACGTCATCTCTTGAAGCATGATTGATTCTCTCACAAATCAGGCATGGGAAATGAGATCTAGTGTCCTGTGCAATTGCTTTCCATGCATTATTAAGTTTGTCACGACAAACCTCAGAGGTGGCAGATTTATTTTTCTGAACTTCTGTTTTAATTTTAAATGATACTTAAAATACCTTCAGTAGTTAATGCTTACATTATGTGCTGAGACTGTTGTTGGAAACTTTTCCATAAATTCTTATTTAATTTATTTAAAGTCCATATTCAGTGTACAGTTTTGGAGAAGTATATGTTGTTTACTGGTCTCTTACAATGGGTTTTATTTCTTCTATCTGTAGATATGACAGTGTTCAGATGGGACAGATTTCCGTTCACTCCTGACCACATTCTCTGACAATGGAACGCATGACTAATTGTAGCCCTCACTCCTTCATAAGCTGCATGAAGCTTTAAATTGTTTCTCAGCAGTGTGTTTCAGGAAATTTGCAGTGAAAAATCAAATATAACATTAGAAATATATGTTATTAAATTTTGTCTGCACTTCAACTGTACTGACTTCCTACTATTATCCCTCCCAAAATTCCTCATTTTGTGTTCTAGATAAAATAAATGCACACAATATACTTTTTCATCTAAGTGCAAAAAATATTTGTTAACTAGAAAAGGAAGTTGGACTGAAGCAGCTGTTTATCATAATTGTAAAATTACATGATAGTTCTTTATACACTCTTTCCTTGGAAACCATGCAAAACCAGAGCTGTGTCACTGAATTCATCTTCCTGAGCCTATCACAGAATCCAAATGTCCAAAAACTATTATTTCTTTCATCTTTGTTTGTCTACATTGCAACTATTAGTGGCAACATGCTAATTTCAGTGACCATCTTGTGTAGCCCTGCACTTCTGGGCTCTCCTATGTACTTCTTTTTGGCATTCCTGTCCTTGCTGGATGCATGTTTTTCCTCTGCCATCACTCCAAAGATGATCATGGACTTGTTGCATGACAGGAAGACCATCTCCTTTGAAGGATGCATGATGCAGCTCTTTGCTGAACACTTCTTTGGTGGGACAGAGATGATTGTCCTCACGGTCATGGCCTACGACCGTTATGTGGCCATTTGCAAGCCCCTGCACTACTCTTCCATCATGAACTGGGGGCTCTGTGGCTCGCTGATGGGGGTCGCCTGGGCAGGGGGCTTCCTGCACTCCATCATACAAATCATCTTCACTTTGCAGCTGCCCTTCTGTGGGCCCAATGTCATTGATCACTTCATGTGTGACTTGTTCCCATTGCTGGAGCTTGCCTGCACCGACACTCACATCTTTGGCCTTTTGGTAGTTGCCAACAGTGGTCTGATCAGCATCATAGTTTTCTTCCTGTTGCTTGTCTCCTACTGCTACATCTTATTCTCTCTGAGAACTCACAGCTCTGAAGGGCGGAGAAAGGCTCTGTCCACCTGTGGGTCCCACATCGCTGTTGTGGTTTTGTTCTTTGTTCCATGCATATTTATATATGCACGACCTCCAATATCCTTCTCCTTTGACAAAATGGTAGCCATATTTTACACATTAATAACCCCATTTCTTAACCCTATAATTTATACTTTTAGGAATAAAGAAGTGAAAAATGCCATGAAGAAACTGTGGAAGAGATTAGTAGTGGTTTCTGATGAAAATTACGAGTAAATAAATTTCATGAAATTATAATAATATAAAGCCACCTTTGCCAGGGAAAAGCTTCATGGGATGCTTATTATATATAGTGAGATAATGTAATTTTATAGAAGTAGTATTGGCGGGTTTAAAATGATAATTTTATTTTTACATTAGATGTGTGCCTTCAATTGGAAACTCAATAGCTTCTTTTGTAAATTAAATAGAAATTAATTTTGTACTTTCTTAGAACATAATATAAGACCAATACAAATTAAAATTAACTGTTGTGCTATTTTTTAAAATATTTTATTTTTGTTTATTTATTTATTCAGCAGAGAAAGAGGGGAAAAGAGAGGGAGAGAATGGGCACAGCACAGCCACCAGCCACTGCAAAACAAACTCCAGATATAAGTGCCCCTTATGCATCTGGCTAACGTGGGTCTTGGGGAATTGAACCTGTGTCCTTTAGCTCTGCAGGCAAGTGCCTTAACCACTACGCCATACCTTCAGCCCTAACTGTTATACTATTTGATATTAACTCCATGCCTTGAAAATATAGTGAAAGGAAAACAAAACACTGAAGATATTTGTACCAAAAATTCATTCAAACTATTTCAGGGCTGGAGAGATGGCTTAGTGGTTAAGCGCTTGGCTGTGAAGCCTAAGGACCCCAGTTCGAGGCTTGATTCCTCAGGACCCACGTTACCAGATGCACAAGGGGGCACATGCATCTGCAGTTCATTTGCAGTGGCTGGAAGCCCTGGCTCACCCATCTCTCTCTCCCTCTCTCTCTCTCTCTGCCTATTTCTGTCTCTGTAGCTCTCAAATAAATAAATTAAAATGTACAAAAAAATTAAACTATTTCAAATGATATGAAATGTTCATCCTGGCTAGTCATTTCTGTGTCTTTAAGAAACCAACAACATGAACTTAGGAAGAGCAGAAGAAAGAATCTTCACAGAACTTATACTGTTAGTGTTCCTGGCTCAAGTGACTCCATCATATGAGATGGGTCCATTGTCATTCACTACAGAATTGCCAAATATATCTGACTTTTTAATGGGTCAGGTGACAACCATGTAATAATCATCCCTGGAATAGGAGGTGGGGAGCATACCATAAAGAGTCACCAATTAGCATCTTTTTGTGAGATCTTTGTTAAGTAGAAATTTTTATGGACACATCATATATTGGTACCATCATTTCCCTCCTCCCTGTCCCCACAATTTTGAGGGTGCAGCCTACCTTTGGGCAAAGACTAGTAGGAGCTTCTCACTGGAGTATATAATCTTGGTCTCCAGTAAGATTCTGACTAGATTCTAGTTCCAGTCATAGGTTCCTTTCCACTGAGCAGATCTCATAGCCAATCAGAGAGCCACTGGTTACCCACCTATGCTGGGTGCCACTGTTGCACAGGTGTGCACATCTTGTCAGGCAGGTTGTTTTCATATAGCAGTGTTCCCTGCTTGCTCACAACATTGTTGGCCATTTTCCTCCAGCAACTCAGGTAGCACTTTCTAACACTAAATGGGCAAGCCTTCTGGGAATTGGCTAACTTCCAGATTTAGCTGTATCTCTAGATGTTCTGTTTTGACAACATGTGGTATCTTCTGAAACAGGGTTTTACCTTTTATCGCAGGTGGGTAATCAAGTGCTTAGGTAGAAGATTGTCTTATTTTGGGGGCCTTGTAGGTCTCTGCAATCAACAGCTCCACATGGGTTGTAACCAATTTCTGGTATTAGGAGTTACAAGACAGAGTCACATGTTTTAGAGTTAGGCTTTATCTCACCCTCTCCAGAGCTCTTCCTACCAGATGCTTCAATTAAGGTTTATATCTTTTAGTCTCCTATCCAGGAGGAAGTTTTCAATGCTACCAAATATTTTTGGATTTGATTTTGTGTATATCTTCCTCCTGTACCCCTCTCCTCAAACTCTTCCATCCCTCTCATCTGTCAAATTAGTTGTCTGTCAGGTTTGCAACTCAAGTTATTCCAGTTTAGCAATCAAAACCAAAAAAAAAAAAAGGAGAACATATTGCAATTGTCTTTCTTTACTTGTGTGAGTTCATTTAGTATGAGCTGATCCAAGTCCATCCATTTTCCTACAAATTTCATTATATCATTTTCCTTACTGCTGAATAGAATTCCATTCTATGTGCTGCATCTTAATTATCCATTTGTCAAACAATGGGAATCTAGGTTTCCAGTCCTTAGCTATTGTTAATTGAAAAGCTATAAACATGTTTGAGCAAATATCTCTGCAGTGAAGAGTGGAGCCTTTAGGGAATATGTCCAGTAGAAGAATGGCTAGGTCAGTTGGTAGCTCTATTTCCATCATTTTCAGGAGACTCCATGTTGATTTCCACAGTGGTTGTACAAGGTTGCACTCCCACCAGCAGTGACTGAGGGTTCCTCTTTTCCTACATCCTCACCTACATTTATTGCTATTTGATTTTGTTAATGATTACCATCCTTTCTGGAATAAGATGGAATCTCATAGTTGTTTTAATTTGTATTTCTATGATGGTTAAAGATGCATCATATTTTCATATAAGGGGATTGTCCATTTGTATTTCTTCCTTTGAGATTTCCTTTTTCATTTCTCTGCCCCATTTTTGAGTAGATTGTTTGATTTTTTAAAATTTCTTGTTTTTTTTTTTTTTTGAGCTCTTTGAGGATTTTATATATTTGGTCTTTGTCAGTGGCATAGCTGGCAAAGATATTTTTCCATTCTATGGGTAGTCAGTTGGCTCTGTTTATTGCATATTTGTCTGTAAAAACCCTTTTTAGCTTCAAGAGATCTCACTAGTTGAGATATTGTTTCATTTAATGAGTTACTGGGGTATTATTCAGGAAGTCTTTCCCTACTCCTATATCATGAAGAATCCCCCACCACACACACACCATTTTTTTCATCCAGTAGAACTTTTTTGTTAGAAAGAGACAGAAGGAAACAGATGGAGGAGAAATAGGGAATTGGTGCACCAGGGCCTCAGCCACCGTAACTGCATCACCTGAGAGTTTTTGGTGTTATGTTGAAGTGTTTAATCAATTTGGAGTTCATTTTTGTTTATGGTAGAAGAGTGAGTCTAGTTTTGTTTTTTTTATTTATTTTTTAATTTTAATTTATTAGTTTTCTTTTCAGTAAATACAGGCAGTTTGGTACCATTATTTAGGCTCATCTGTGATCTACCCCTTCCCATTAGACCCTCCTTGTTAATGAAAATGGGTCGTGCATTCTGGCGTTAGCCCCCAGTTATTGGTATGATAAACGTCTCTGCAAATCATGACCCAACATGTGACACTGACATTCTTTCCGCCCCCTCTTCGGCAAAATTTGCCTGAGCCATGTTGGGTTCATTTTTGGTCTGCTTCAGTGCTGAGGTGTTGGGGGACTTTGAGGCTCTGGCTCTCTGATTTGGTAGGAGTTGATTTTTCTCTGTGTTGACATCCTTCCCCTTTGTGCTGGTATCCAGTTCACAGGAAAACATCACCCTTGCTTATTTCGCCAGTTCTCCTTAGTTTCAGTTGGGCCCCTTTTGAGGTATGTTGGAGCAGCTCTCTTCTTAGGATCTGCATCTATCTGGAAAAGAGAAGCAGATTCTCCAACGGACAGTAAGTTAGCACCCAGAAAATTGAGATAAGACTTACTTTTTTGATAGACAGTATGGTAGGTTTAGGCCCTCTTATACCCCGTGATTGATGGTAGCTTAATATTGTAGAGTGGGCTTGTGTTTGGGTATGGTTCTGACTTGTTTCCCAGCTCCAGCTATGGGTCTAGTACCACTGAGTGGATCAGTTAGCCAAATCAAGAGCAATTGGTTCCTCACCATGGCTGTGTACCACTATTGCACTTGTGTGGGCATCACATCCGGTTATTTGTTGCTAATTAGGTTAAATAATGTGTTGCTTGGACAGATCTTGGTCATTTCCCCCAGTTGCCTATGTAGTGCCTTGTGGCAC
This sequence comes from Jaculus jaculus, assembly GCF_020740685.1. Lineage (NCBI taxonomy): Eukaryota > Metazoa > Chordata > Mammalia > Rodentia > Dipodidae > Jaculus > Jaculus jaculus. Next base: position 175,052,945 of record NC_059102.1, on the reverse strand, counting down.
TAGACACACTGAATATCTGGGGACTGACTCTCTCCTGGCTTCCAGCCACGTCATTCCATTTTACGTGTCAGCTGTGTATGGAGCCTTCAGCAATAGGGTCTTATCACTGGCCTTTGGTGGGTCGTCAAGTACTCTGACAGAAGTCTGTCATTGTTTTGGGAAACCTTGTAGGTTTCTCTGATCAAAAGCTCATTGTGGATGGTAGGCCCACGCTGGACGTGGGGGTTACAGGTCAGTGTCCACTAAGAAATTGAGGAAAAAGATAACTAATATACAAGAGTTAGAGAGAATAGAGATAGAGGGGAGAGGGGAGAGGGAGGGAGGGAAGATGTAGGAGATTTAGGTCAGTTTTGATCCTACCCTCTCCAGTGTCTTGTAGTTCAGATGTTTCCTGTAAGGGTCTAGTGAAGGTTCAGCCATTTGGTCTGTATTTAGGAAGTAGAATTTTATGGTACCATCACCGTTTGTGTCCCCATTACTGTTTTCCACCCTTTGATTCCCTCCCCGCCCTCCCATCCATGCCATGGTCTAGTCCATCAGATGCTTGCTGGGTATGTAAGACATCTTGGGCAGATTCACGTTAGGTGTTGCAGATGAGTGAGACTATGTGTCGATTTTTTTTCTATGATTGGGTAAGTTCGCTGAGAATGATCTGTTCCAGGTTCAACCATTTTTCCTCAAATTTCTTTATGTCGTTTTTTCTTACTGCTGTATAGAATTCCATTGTGTAGATATACCACATCTTTGTTATCCATTCTTCTAATGATGGACATCTGGGTTGATTCCAGCTTTTAGCTATTACAAATTGAGCTGCTACAAACATGGTTGAGCAAATCCCTCTGGCTTTTGGTTTGAAGGTTTTAGGGTAGATGCCCAGTAATGGTATAACTGGGTCTGTTGGTATTTCTATAGCCAGCTTTTTCAGGATTCTCCATATTGCTTTCCAAAGTGGTTGTACCATCCTGCATTCCCACCAACAGTGAATGAGTATCCCTGCTTCTCCACATCCTTGCCAGCATTTATTTTCATTAGACCTTTTGATGTTGGCTATCATTATTGGGGTAAGGTGGGATCTCATAGTTGTTTTAATTTGCATTTCTCTGATGATTAGGGATGATGAACATTTTCTTAGGTGTGTGTTTGCCATTTGTATCTCTTCCTCTGTGAATTGCCTCTTTAACTCTGTGCCCCATTTTGTGAGTGGGGTATTTGTCTTCTTATTGATTAGACTTTTGAGTTCTTTGTAAATTCTAGAGATAAGGCCTCTATCAGTTGGAAAACCTGCAAATATTTTCTCCCATTCTGTGGGTTTTCTATTGGTTTTTCTTATTATATGCTTATCTGTAAAGAAACTCTTCAGCTTCATATGATCCCAATGGTTGAGTGACTGTTTAAGAACTTGAGCCACTGGGGTTTTATTCAGGAAGTCTTTTTCCATTCCTATATCATGGAAAGTACTTCCTAAATTTTCTTCCAGTAGTTTTCGAGTTTCTGGTCTTATGTTGAGGTCTTTGATCCATTTGGATTTGAGTGTTGTGCATGGTGAAATGTGTGGATCAAGTTTTAGTTTCCTGCATGTGGTTATCCAGTTTGTCCTTCACCATTTGTTGAAGATGCTATCTTTTTTCCAGTCTATATTGTTTGGGCCTTTGTCGAATATCAAGTAGCTATAGTTGCTTGGCCCAAAATCCGGGTCCTCAAGTCTATTCCATTGGTCTATACTCCTGTTTTTATGCCAGTACCATGCTGCTTTTATTACTATGGCTTTGTAATATAGCTTTATATCGGGTATGGTGATGCCACCAGAGGTATAACTTCTACTGAGGATTTGTTGGGATATGCAAGGCCTTCTACCTTTCCATATGAATTTTGAGATCATTTTTTCTATCTCTGTGAAGAACACTGTAGGGATTTAAAATGGAATTGCATTAAATCTATATATTGCCTTTGGTAGGATTGTCATTTTCACAATGTTAATTCTGCCTATCCAGGAGCATGGGAGGTCTTTCCATCTTTTCAAGTCCTCCTCAATTTCTTTTTTGAGAGTTTTTCATTGTATAGATCTTTTACTGCCTTGGTTAACGTTATTCCCAGGTATTTTATTTTTTTTGTTGCTATTGAAAGTGGGACTATGTCCTTTATTTCTTTTTCTGTGCCTTTGTCATTTGCATACAGAAATGCTACCGATTTTTGTGCATTGATTTTGTATCCTGCTACTGTGTTATAGGAGTTAATCACCTTCAGGAGTTTTGGGATGGAGTCTCTCGGGTCTCTTACATATACAATCATGTCATCAGCGAATAGAGCTAACTTAACTTCTTCCTTTCCAAATTGTATCCCTTTTATTTCCTTCTCCTGCGTTATTGCTTGGGCTAGGACTTCCAGAACTATATTGAAAAGCAGAGGTGAGAGAGGACATCCCTGTCTTGTTCCTGATCTCAATGGGAATTCCTCCAGTCTCTCTCCATTAAGTATTATTTGGGCTTTTGGAGCTTTATATATTGCCTTTATTATAGTAAGATGTGAACCTGTCATGCCGATTCTCTCCAATGTTTTGATCATGAAGTGATGTTGTATCTTGTCAAAGGCCTTTTCTGCATCTATCGAAATGATCATGTGATTTTTATGTTTAAGCTTGTTTATATGGTGTATTACATTGACAGATTTTCATCTGTTGAACCACCCTTGTGTTCCAGGGATAAATCCCACTTGGTCAAGGTGGATAATGCTTTTGATGTGTTGTTGGATTCGGTTTGCAAGTATTTTGTTGAGGATCTTTGCGTCTATGTTCATTAGGGAAATAGGCCGATAGTTTTCTTTTCTTGTGGCATCTCTGCCTGGTTTTGGGATTAGGGTGATACTAGATTCATAGAGTGAATTGGGTAGCTTTCCCTGTTCTTCAATTGTGTGGCACAGTTTTAGGAAGATTGGTTTGAGTTCTTCCATGAATGTTTGATAGAATTCGGCTGGGAATCCATCTGATCCTGGACTCTTCTTTTTTGGGAGGTTTTTCATTACTTTTTCAATCTCTGTGAGTGTGATGGGTTCATTGAGGTGATTAATCTGCTCTGAGTTTAGCTTTGGTAGATGATATGCATCCAGGAATTTATCCATCTCTTCCACATTTTCCAGTTTTGTGGAGTAGAGGTTTTTGAAATAAGTCCTGATGATTCTGCCGATTTCACTCATGTCTGTTGTGATCTCTCCTTTTTCATTTTGAATTTTGTTAATTTGGAGTCTCTCCTTTTTTGGCCTGATCAAATTGGCCAGAGGTTTGTCAATCTTGTTTATTTTTTCAAAGAACCAGCTCTTTGTTTTGTCAATTGCCTTAATTGTTTCCTTGGTTTCCAATTCATTAATTTCTGCTCTGATTTTAATTATTTCTTTCCTTCTGGAGCTCTTTGGGTTGGATTTTTCTTGTTTTTTCAATGCCTTTAGGTGGATAGTTAGGCTATTGATTTGGCATCTTTCTGTCTTTTTTATGAAGGCATTGAGTGCTATGAATTTTCCCCTGAGGACTGCCTTCATTTTGTCCCATAAGTTTTGGTATGATGTGTTCTCATTGTCATTCAATTCCAGGAATTTTGCAATTTCATTTTTTATTTCATCCACTATCCATTTATTGTTTAAGAGTGTGCTATTCAGTTTCCAGTTGCCGTTGGGGTTCTTCTTTGTTTTTTTGCTGTTGATTTCTAGGAATATAGCATTATGATCTGATATCATGCAGAGAATTATGTCAATTTTCCTAAATATGTGGGAGCTATCTTTGTGACCCAGTATATGGTCTATTTTAGAGAATGTTCCATGGGCTGCTGAGAAGAATGTGTAGTCTGTGGATTTGGGATGGAAAGTTCTGTAGATGTCTGTTAGGTCTAAGTGCTCTATGGTTTTGTTGAGCTCTCTTACTTCCCTGTTGAGCTTCTGCTTGGATGATCTGTCTATTACTGATAATGCTGTGTTGAAGTCCCCAGCTATGATGGTGTTGGTGGTTATTTCTGTTTTATTGTCAAGTAGGTTTTGTTTTATGAACTGTGGTGCCCCTGTGTTTGGTGCATACAGATTTATGATTGTAAAATCCTCTTGATGGATTGTTCCCTTTATAAGTAAGAAGTAGCCTTCTTTGTCTTTTTTGATTGTTTTTGGTTTGAAGTCAACTTTATCTGATATTAATATAGCTACACCTGCTTGTTTCTTATTCCCATTTGCCTGGAATATTGATTTCCACCCTTCACCGTGAGGAGGTGTCTGTCTTTAGTGGTAAGGTGGGTTAATTGAAGGCAGCAGATTGAGGGGTCTAATTTTTTGATCCACCCTGCTAGCCTGTGTCTCTTGATGGATTAATTAAGGCCATTAATGTTTACGGTGATGACTGTGAGATTTTATTTGATCCCTGTCATGTTGTGGTGGTAGAGGTGTGTTGGCCTTTCCATGGAATTTAATTTTTTTTTTTTCTATCTACTCTGGGTTTGGTTGCTGTGCTCTGCTTCTTGTAGGCATTTGTGTTTGGTTATTTGTTTCTTCTCTGTGGAGAATTTCCTGGAGTACATTCTGTAGGTTTGGTTTTGTGTTCATATAATTGTAAAGCTGAGTTTTGTCATGGAAAGTTTTCCTTTCACCATCTATTATAAGGGAGACTTTTGCCGGCTAGAGTAGTTTGCGTTGGAAGCCATAGTTTCTTAGATTTTGAAGAGTTTCATTCCAGGCTCTTCTACCTTTAAGGGTTTCTATTGAGAAGTCTGAAGTTATTCTGATGGGGTTTCCTTTGAATGTGGTGTGCTGTTTTTCCCTAGCTGCTTTTAGGATTTTTTCCTTGGTGTCAATGTTTAGAGTCTTAATGATAATATGTCTTGGGGAGTTTCTCCTTTGGTCTATTCGGTTAGGAGTTCTGTTTGCTTCTTGAATTTTGATGGGCCTTTCTTTTGAGAGACGGGGGAAGTTTTCCTCAATTATTGTGTTAAATAGGTCCTCCATGCCTTTGGTCTGAAATTCTTTTCCTTCTGGTATTCCAATGATTCTGATATTAGGACGTTTAAGTGTATCTCACAATTCCCTCATGTTCTGTTCACAGGAACTTTTGAACTTACTGAAATTTTTGGACTCTCGAACTGTTTCTTCCATCCTGTTTTCCAAATCAGAATTTCTATCTTCCACTTCACTGACTCTATTCTTGAGAGCCTCTAGTGAGTTTTGGACTTGTTCAATTAAGTTTGCATTTTCTACTACTTTCCTATGTATCATTTCCATTGCTTTGTCCAGCTCCCTTTTTGTCTCATTTTCTGATTTTCTTGCTGATTCTTGGAAATAATCCTTGCATTTCTTTATATGTTCATTCATTGTGGCCAGCTGATTTTTAAGGTCCTCTTTTTTTTCACTCTCCCTCAACTCTTTTAGCTCTCTTTGAATTCCTTCCAGTGTCTTATCATATTGCTCTAGCTTAGTGATGGTAGCATCCATATGATTATCTATCCTTTGTAGCTTTCCTGTCAGTTCTAGCAGTAGTTTGGTCAGGGTTGCGTTGTTCATTGCTTCCACTTGATGTTCTGATCCTAAACACTCTTCTATGTTTTGGTTAATTGTGATCCTTGTTGGACTAGGTGATCTGTCTGGCTTTTCTTCCATTTTATTTTTCGTGTTATTTCTTTTGTGCTGTGGTCTACCCATGTCAGTGTATGGGCAGGTAGGTGGGTGGAGCAGCCTGGGATCTAGCTTAATGTGAATCCAAGGCAGCCTGGGGCAGTTGCAAGCAGCCTGAGTTTTTGCTCACTCTTGCCAAAGCCACCTATCTATAGCCTGACAGGGGCACCAAAGTTGCCTGAATTCTCACCCAGTAATGCACCTAAGCTGCCTGCCTTTGAACTTGAAAGGGGACTGAGGTAGCAAGCCCTGAAGGTGCCCAGACTCTGGCTGGATACACTGGGGTCTGTAAACAGTCTGTGCTCTCCCGCCTCAGGGGAGTGGGGGATGGGTGGCGATGTACAGGTAGGGGATGGCACCTGAGCTGGCGCTAGTGACTCAGGGTGGACTTGTGTGGCTCTTGCTGTGGGAGTGGGCCCGCTGCACGTGCAATTGTAGTGCAGAGGCAGATGATGTGGGTATGGAATCAGGACACAGCAGAGGCTGACTGGTGGCAAGTGATGTGATTACAGCAGCTGGGGATCTGGCAGCCACCTATTCACGGCAGGGGTAGCCCCCTGCAACACGTGGCTGTTCTACTCGCAGGATCAGAGAACAAGGGCAAGGTAGGAGGTCTCAGCTTCTGTGCAGCAGGCTGGCAGGTGTGACTGGTGGGTGCCCGATCAGAGCAGAGCCACGCAGGATGTGCGGAGGGTGCGTGGGCGGATGGGGGCCCCAGGGTGCGACGGGGTGTATGGAGCCAATGGGGCACGCGGCAGTGGAGGGAGGGCGCAGTGCACGCCGGGGCACCAGGCAATCAGGGTGGGGCATGCGGAGACTGAAGGGCTCAGGGGGCGTAGGATGGGGTGCCCTGGAGGGGCGGGGAGCATGGGGCACTCTGGTCAGTCTGGGGGGGTGAGGGGCATGCCGTGGTCTGGGGGGGCGTGCGCGCAGGGGGGTGTGCGGGGCGCTGGGGGGACGTGAAGCGCCTGGGGGTCGTGGGGGGGCGTGGGGCACGCGAGGGGACACAGGTCACGCAGGGGGGCGCAGGGGAGCATGTGGGAGGCGCGGGACAGGACAACGCGGTGCGCAGGGGACTAGGGGCTCGGGGTGGGTGGGGGGGCGTGGGGTGCGTGGTGCACAGGCGGGAGGGTGCGCGGGGCACACCGGTGTGCGGGAGGCCATGGGACGCCACCGGGTGCTCTGGAAG